>NC_061119.1:188528382-188671473 GCF_002878395.1 Capsicum annuum
CATGACTAGTACTTGCATAATTCTAACCAACTAGCAAACGACCCCTTAGAGTGTGTTTTGTGTGGAGGAAATGTTTTCTTGGAAAATTACCACTATTTTCTAGTGTTTGTTAAGTAAGCAATAACATATTATCCCAAAATATAATCTAGCAAAACATTGTGGAGGTGGGATAGATTGAGTGGGGGTTGGGGGCTTTGGATGGGTGGGAGGAGACAATGACTTTGGAATGTGACTTATAGAACTTGTTTTTTCAAGGGAAGTCATTTCCTCATTTTTAAGAAACTTGTTTACCCAGAGAAAATGTTTTCCACAACATTTTGACCATCGAAACATGGGAAAATTAGAAAATGTTTTCTGTAAAATGATTTCCTCCACATCGAAACACTCTTAGTTTAGTATGTTTTTTTGCCAGGAGTTCTTTTAATTTGTTAGAGAATTGATTTCAAGGTAAGTGTGCAATTTATATGACATGTAGTTGTATAGTATCCCAGATTGGTTTTGAAGGATGAACTATATAGTATTGGAATGACATAGAGCTGAATAGAATGTGATGGTTACTGAAAATTGAAACAATGGACTTCAAGTAGCTTGGAGTTGAGGTGAATTTTATTTGGACTACATTATGGATTCTCTGTTCTGCTCTCTGCAGTCAACTTTTATGTCTTTTGAGGAATCTTTCCTTGATAGTCTCTAGCTTTCTGCATGACAGGGAATAGACTAATGTTGGTCATTGAGTGGTTCATTCCCTCCTTGAGGTAGCGGTAAGGTTTGCGTACACTCTACTCTCTCCAGACCCCACTTATGGAACTACACTTGGTTTGCTGTAGTTGTTTTTGCATGAAACTGTGATTTGTCTCTGTAGTGCGTTAGTCTGAAGAAGTTCTATAATACTATAGACAGTAAAATTCAGCATTTGTTTAATACCATTTCTGTTAAAACGGTTTCTTAATTTGTTGGTGGCTATGTCATCTTGATCTTAGCAGGAAGAGTCATCTGGATTTCTTAGCTTAAACAGAGTCATGAGTCTTGACAGGTGCGACTATTTTCCTACCTTTCCTTTGAATAGAGATATATAAGTTCCTTCTTCCTCTAATGTGATTGCGTTTGGAGGATGTAGTATGGAAATCGACTTGACTGAGAAGCTAGTCTCCCCTTCTAAACCTGTGTTAGATGCTGAAGTCGAGGAAAGTAAAGTATGCCAATTTTAAGACACTTAGCTCTAGCTATTTGGCATTTATTGTCTTTCTATGGACATCTTTCAAGCTGAAAGTAGTTTTCAGGCTAGCGTAAGTGCATCTAAAAGATGGAGACCAGCACCAACACGACGCGAGCAGGAGAAGTGGGAGAAGGCTGCAACTGGGGGCAGTGTATGTCACTAGAACTGCCTGAAGGATTCATTTCTTGAAACTTTATTTTTGCTCAACATGTTTCCTTCCTGAGATATAGGAATATGCTGCTTAACCTTATAATGCTGAGTTATCCATCCCTCAGGAAGTGTTACTCCGAGAAACAACACGTTCAAAAGAGGACCCAAATATTTTGGCTGCTCGGTCAGAGGAGCAGTATCTTAAGGTACATATTTATTAATTTCTCCACATGAATCATACTCTTGATTGAGATCCGTTGACTTTGTACAAGTTCACACTTCTAAAATATTTGTGTTTCTTTCCTCTACAGTTGAAGGACAAATTACAGTTCCTCACCATTGGGATTGGTGGTGTTGGCATAATTTCAGCATATATCTCTTATTCTCCTGAAATTGCAGCAAGGTAAATTAGTTGTCTTTAGAAGTTCTAGTTCTTTTCTCTTCTGGATTAACGTATGGTCTCATCTAAGTGATGTTGCAGTTTAATGTACCCCTGATCCATTAAGTGAACTTCCCTTTGATTACTATATTGGTCCATTGTGGTTTCTAGTTTTGATAGTATTTGTGAATGAAGGAAATCATCACTTTCTTCTTCTTTATTTTTGCTTCAAGAGGTGATGTTGTTACCGAACAAATAGCCATTTATACAACGATCTTCTAGTATTCTTCAAGTGAAGACTGTTTTATTTCTGTTTGCTTATATAAAATTACATTCCCCAACACGTTGTAAAGAATAAATTGCCTTTTGAATTAAGCTTATGATCTGCACATATGCCATGAAGCTTTTAAAACTGGCGTTGATAAAATACTATGTGTTGAATCTGACCAGTCACAGTGCTAGGTCACTTGGATTTCTCATGTACATGCATATGTCAGGTGTTGATAAATGTCATGTTTTCCATCTGTCCAGTTATGGTGCTGGGCTACTTGGTTCATTGATGTATATGCGTATGTTGGGGAACAGCGTGGATTCTATAAGGACAGATGGACCCAAAGCTCTCATCAAGTATGCTTTTCATGATTCAATCTTTAGCTGATGTTTCCTTCTATCCATGTTTACCTCCAACAGTTTGATGTTGTCTTTTATCTTCCTCTTTAGTCATAGCCAAAGTGTATTTCCATTATAGTTTGAAGAAGTGCAACGAGAGTGCTATGCGGTAGGAAGTTAGAGTGAAAGGCAAGTTTTACAAGATGAATGTTGTAGAAAAGCAAATGTGAAGTTAGTTGTGTGATCATATAAGATTAAACTAGATTAGAATGATCACAATTGCCAGAAAATGGAGATAAAACAAGAGAAAGTAACGTGAGATGGTTGGAAGGTCCCCTACATTAACCTCCAAATGCACTGATTTATATGCGTAGTATTATGATATTGAAGGTATTAAATGGAGATAAGGTAAAAATTATATGGAAGGAAGTGGAGACCTGCCGTCTCTCAGTGTATATGTGATTTTGGTGAATAACATTACACAATGGAAGTAAAAGGTCCATATAGAGATGCCGACTTGTTAGGATTAAGGTTTCATCGTGTTAATACACTTGCATTACGTCTGGTACGTAAGGGTCTTATTAAATTGTTTAGCGATTTGCATGTAGGTTAACTATATTAAAAAACAGATTTGTATGTCGGTTAAAATGTATATAACCAGCCTCTAGCGTCTAACAATTCCAATATGTTTTAGTGGATAAATTATAGAGTGTTGGCACATAACATGAACTTGAGTTAAACTGGGAGGTGTTTCAATGCCAACTTTCAGTATTTGGTCATAACTGACAACTAAACACTCCAACTCGTCCCGACTTTGTCTCATGGATACTCAACAGTCAACACTGACGTGGTACATACATTTTGGAGGTGTCTAGATGATTAGTTGGAGTATTCAACTGTCGCAGTGGAGACAAGTTGAGATGTCTAGATGTGCACTCTCAAAGTTGGAGTGCTTACTTGCTAACTGAGGCCAAGCTTGAGTGTCTGTTTATGTATTATGCCTTTTTACTTACTGAAATGAAAATTTGAAAACAAAAATGTGTGTAAGCCAACATCGACAAATAGGCTTAAATATGTATATTTTATTTGCTCAAGCGGATATTTGAAAAGAAAAATTGTGTGTAAACCATTATTGACAAAGAGGATTAAAGTGTGATGGGATGTCAATTTGTTGATTTTTCAACTTCCGCATCCTCCTCCTCTTTATACCTTATACCAGTATTAAGAAATAGGTAAAAGATGTTTGTTGGTTTACTTTGACATACTCCTACTCTTCATACTCAGTAAGACTTGCAACAACAACAACAACATAGGAGGGTAGGATGTACGAGTCCATACCACTACCTCAGCGGGGAAGTAGAGAGGTTTCCGATAGACCCATACTTTGTAAGACTTGCAATTACCATTTTCCCATTGTGTTGTACATGATCAGCTGCATTGTGATTGTTTCACTATGGACAATTTCGTAATTCCAGGTTTTAAGTTATTAAGCAACAAGTAGGTAAAGAAAAATCCAAGACTTTGTATCATTATTGAATCCTTAACTGACTTAGGAATAGTAGTCATATGCCATAACGGACTGGTTTGAGCTCCGATTAATTAACTTACGAGAAAGCTTTACTTGCAGGGGAGCAGTTGGGCAGCCAAGGCTACTTGTTCCTGTTGTTTTGGTCATGATCTATAAATGGTGGAATCGGTAAGGATCTTCACTATCTCGTTATTATCGCGTTAAAATACGTGTGAATAGAATAATTGTTCCAAGGAAACTTGTCTTATAACGTTTCTGCACGGATAAAGAAAATGGAGATGGTTATAAGGAGCTTCAGTTTCTGCTACTCACCTTTTACTTTCAAGATTTAATTAGACCTATTGGTTTACTGAGTTTTGAAGTTAACCACTTATCTGCCAAAGGAAAAAAAAAAACTTAGTAAGCTGAGGAACATTATTGATGAGGCGTAAATTTCAGTTTAATCTAATGACACGAATTATTAATGTGTTTGTTTCTGGTTGGAGAGGTCCCAACGACACTCTTTGATCAAAAATCAAAGTGGAATTTCACTCAGTTCCATGTAATTAACCATCAGTCAACTTGAGACTTGTCTTGTAAAAAGTTGAAACACCACAAGAAAGGGTATTATCAACCATTCTATAGCAGCTTGAATTCTTTAGTGACTAAATGGACCTAAGAGTCATTTATAGACTCTATTATTGTTCTGAAGGAGAGCCTTGGCATGACTGGTAAAGTTGTTGCCATGTGATCAGGAGATCACGGGTTCGAGCCGTGGAAACAACCTCTTGCAGAAATGCAAGGTATGGCTGCATACAATAGAGCCTTCTGGTCTAGTCCTTCCCCGGACCCTGCGCGTAGCAGGAGCTTAATGCACCGTGCTGCGCTTATTCTTTGACTGTTTTGAAGCATGAGTTGATGCTTTTACATTGGATAAAGTGGTTTAAGTTGTGGTTGTTCGCTTACAAATTGCAACTTGTATGGATTTGGTTTCTTTTCAGCATCCTTGCGGCAGAATATGGACTCATGCACCTTGAGTTGATACCCATGCTAGTGGGGTTTTTCACTTACAAGATTGCAACTTTTGCACAAGCAATCGAGGAGGCAGTGACAGTTATAGGGAAGAAGACAGAAACATAATTATAATAAGTATAGTTTTCCAAAGTCTCACTTAGGATTGATAATTTTTTGTTTTGGCCTCAATATTTATCTACAAAGGAGTAAGGTCTACATTTTTACTGCATCAATTTTCTTGTTTTAAAACAAGGTTGTATAGTTCAAGCAACAATGACATGTTGAATTCATATCCTCTTATACACTTGACTCATCAAGGAGCAAAGTAAAATACTGGTTGTTCCTATTTTGAGTTTGGTCTATGGTCTGTCTTCTTTCTCTTTACTTCTCACACTCCACTCTAAAATTATTTTAGAGACAGGTCAGGTTCTGCAAAACGGGATAGCGATACTCAGGTGGTATTTGAAAGAGTAATTGTCACATATGCTTGGTGTTGTTTGTTGTTTCGAATAGATCGAGTGTAATATGACTTTGTGGTAGTCTTGTTCTGTAATTATTTGTTGTTTTGTTACTACCTATTGTTTACTGTTCTTATATTATGTCTTTTCTAGAATGTTTTTTCGTCTTGAGCCAGGGGGTTATCGGATATAGCCTCTCTACCTCAACCTGAGGTAGTGGTACGGACAGCGTACACTTTACCTCCCCAGACCCTACTTGGTGGGAGCATACTGGGCATGTTGTTGTTGATTTTCTCATATGCATTAATATCGGAAATAGCCTCTCTACCAAGTAGGGGTAAGGTTTGCGTACATTTTACCCTTTCCTGACCCCACTCCCCACTTGTGGGATTACACTGGATATGTTAATTGCAGTAATCACATACACATTGATATCCAAAATAACTGAATGGAGGTGCTTTGATGTATAGAGAGATTAAGCGAACAATGTGTATCCCTCAGCTGCAGTTGTTCTTTACGAATACATTGACAAAGTATATTAAGAGTTTGAAGATTGACAATGAACGTCGCGATGAAGTTGACTCTATAATCCAGGAAAAGGTAGATATCACTGCTGTAAAGGGTCCCAATAAAGTAAATGTTGAAGGCCCAGACACCCGAGCAACAATTGGCGTGCAGCCGTAGTCGCACCTGTGGTAATAGCCCCGGTCTTTGTCCAATCAGCTTCAGCAATCAGCCTCCTTGTCAACCTCTTCTACAGTGGTTGGCGTAAGGGAGGCAAAAAAAGCGACACTGTCTCTGTCCAACGGCATATATGTCATAATCTCACTAATATCAGTGCCACGAGTAGTCAATGTGCTTCTCAATCACCAACCATACACGCATCATCATTCTACTCGTGCACAGGAACTGTTGCTCGGGTATCAAAGCCTTCAAATTTTCTTCATTGGGAAACTCCCACAAATATCTACCTTTTTCGGATTAGAGTTCAACTTCATCACCACATTCATTGTCAATCTTCAAGGTCTTCATATACTTTGTCAGTGTTTGCAATGAATAACCCCAGCTGAGAGTAATCTCTTGTTCGCTTCGTCACTCTATACATCAAAACACTCACAAGTCACATTCAGAGTCATTTTGTCCATAAATGCGTATATAACTGTTAAGTCTGTTACTCTTTCAAACATCTCCTCAGTATTACACTCCACCTCATACTTATTGCTGAGACAAAGTTCAGGTTCTGCGAAAATGGGATTCAAAACATAATGACGGCCTAGATTTCAAGAATATCTTTGCACCCTAGTGGTCAATGAAATGGGTTAAGAATCATGAGTTCTCACGTTCAAGCAAAGACAAAAATATTAAGTGATTTTTTTTCCTTCTATTCTAGTCTTGGTGGATAGAGTTACATGGTATCCGGTTACCAAAAAAAAATCTTTACTTTTCTTACTTCATCAACATATTCAAGTGGCTGTTGATATTTTTAAGGTTCTGAATTCTTAGATCACCTGGAAGAGGATGTGTCATGTGCTAAATCGTAAATTACGATAATAATATTGAAGAAAAATGATAACACACATCTCGATTAATTCCACGGAATATCTGTCACCTCCCACCAATAATAAGTACCAAGGAAGAAATCACCTAGTATTTGTCTCTATTGAAAATTGAACTTGAGACTTCAAAGTGCTCAATTCAACTTCATTGAACCAGTAGGTAACACTCTTGGGTGGGATAATATAAATTGATTAATCATTACCACTTAAATGTTACTCAGAAATAAATATGGAACACTTGCTGATCATTTGGTACATGCGAGCAATGGCTATGGAAGAAAAAACCATTGGCGTTCACATTTGATTCTGGATTAGCCATCAACTTGGAAAACTGTCTTCACTATAAGCGTAATGTGAATTCCCTTTTAAATTTGGCCATGGAAGAAAAAAGCTTTCTAATTTAATGCAAAAGGAAGAAAGTTGAGAGGGGATAATAGTAACGACAAATTGATGGTGATTTCATAGTTAATAGTGTTCACTTACATGGTATCTATTGTCGATGGGATGGGAGAAGACATGTATATTTAGTTTAGCCCGAAAGCTGATTCGAACACGGCTATTAAAAAAAAAAGACATTGTTTACCATAACCAAACATCCCACCAAATAACTCACCTTAACTTGAAACAAAAAGCAGAAGAGCTGCCTACATTGTGGCTTTTGATTGTTGGAAAGTGAGAATTATTTTAGTAATTTATTTTTCTTTCATTAAAAGAAGGTAAAATGGTCTCGTGAACACTTAGTACTTATCTTGATTTGTAAAGTGAATACTTCTATTTAATCATTTGTCATTTGAACCCATTAATCTATTAAAACACATATTTTTAAACCCTTTTCTCATTTAATTAGTGTGTGTAATTCAAATGAGTGCATGTAGATTTCACCTCATTTAGCAATGACAAATAGAAAATTATCCTTTTTTTTAAAAAAAAATAAGCTTCCCTCCCCCCCTCCACTTTCTTCTTCAATAACATCTGTCCTTCTCTCCTCTCACCTCCATTTTTGAACATCACCGTATTATTGGAACACCATTAAAAGACACCTAAACTTGTAATTAGTATCATTTTAATTTTTAAATCATCGCAATTAGTATCACAACAAGAGGACATCAGCACACTGCCGCAACAAATTCGAAGACAACAAGCACTGTCGTAACAAATTCAAAGACAACACCCACTCCCGCAACAAATTCGAAGACAACAACCCCACAAATTCGATCTTCTTGTGAGCAAATTTGTCGTGATTTGAATGAAGATATTTGTAGAGGAGCTCAAGGCGCCCAGACCATTTTGTTTGTGGCTCAAAGCAAAATCGCAATACCGTCGAAAAAAACTCAAAACTCTAATGACCCAAAATTTTTCGGTGAATTTTAAAATTATCAATGTCATTCAAATTTTGGGAAGATAAGGAGTGAATTGAATGCAAAAGACCCAATTAACAAGTGAATTGAATGGGGAAAATGGAGGAGTAGGTGTTGGATGACGGACTGGTGGTAGTGAAAATGAACGGAAAAAATGGAGGGGTGGGAATAGGTTAGGTGGGTGGGTGTAAGGAAGAGGGGTTATTTATTCATTTATTTTTTTTTTTTCAATTTATGATCTTTTATAAAAAAGTATTTAAAGTAAAAAAAAAATTGACTTCACTAGTGGAAAAATGTGTGTAAAACACACGTTTTTTTAAATCATCAATTTAATGCCACATATGTAAAAAAAGAATTTAAAATATTCATTTTAATGGGTTAAAGGGTTCAGAGGATAAAAGTATAAGTAAAAATGTCTACTTTACAAATCAAACAAGTACAAGTGTTCAGGAGATCATTTCACCTTAAAAGAATACTTTATCTTTCACTTCAACTAGCTGGATGAAGTCGGGAAGTACATGTCCGAAGTGTTAATCAGTTGATCAAAATTTTAGGAATCTTGTCTTTCCACTACAATTTAGTTTGGTCATCGATATTATTTACTTTTTTTTTAGAAAATTATTTTACTTTATTTTAAACAATAGTGTTTGGTTATAAAATTTTTAAAGGAATAACTACATGACTTAACAAACATAGGCTCCTAATTATCCCATTTAGCCTAAATTTCAATTAATTATAATTTATAGCCTCATCTTGCCTATTAATTATGCCTAATTATAATTCATAGTCTCCATCATTTATTTTCTCTCTTTCTCTATTTTCTGTTACTCTATTTTTTTTTTCTTTTTCATTTTTTTGTATCATTTTTTTTCGTTTTCCTTTTCTTTCTTTTCTTTTTTTCATTTTTTTTCTTTTCCATTTTTCTTTTCTATTTTTTTTTTCATTTTTTCTTCATTTTTCTTTTGTTTTGTATTTTTCTCTCTCATTTTTTTCGTTGTTGTTGGTGTATTTTATAACTTTTATATTTTATATTTATTTCTATCATACTATATATTTTAGATAAATTTATTATTTATAGTTGAATAGTTTAACCGTGAACATGTATAATTTATTATTTGTATTTGTATACAACAAAGTATATGAATTAATTGTATTTGCTTGGGTCTTAAATATATAAATATGCAATGTGTTACTCAATTCAAATGTTTCGTTAGTATTTGTATTTCAAATTTATCATTTGTATTTGTATATAACAATAACAACAACAATAAAAAACCCAGTGTATTCCCACACAGTGAGGTCTGGGGAGGGTAAAATGTATGCAGTCCATACCACTCTCTTCGGAGAGGTAGCAAGGCTTTTTCCAATAGACCCCCGGCTCAGGACAAAGAATAATAAGCAAATTCATAATACAACATGAAATGAAATAAGTTGTCACAATATAGAAGAGGCACCCACATAGTAATACCCTATACTAACAAACCAAAGGCACCCCCACCCCAAAGCTCTTCTAACTACTGACTACGGCCCACCCGTAGGCACTAACCTTCTATCCTTATCCACATCCTCCAAACCTTCCTATCTGTCATGTTCTCAGTAAGCTGTAACTGCTCCATGTCACGTCTAATCACCTCCCTCAAATATTTTTTTGGCCTACACCTACCCTGCCTGAATCCATCCAAAGTTAGTCTCTCGCACCTACGAACTGGGGCATCCGTGCCCCTCCTCTTCACATTCCCGAACCATCGCAACCAAACTTTTCGTATCTTGTCCTCCACTGAAGCCACTCCAACCTTCTCTCGGATAGTCTCATTCCTAACCCTATCACTCCTAGCAAGCCCACATATCCAACGCAACATCCACATTTTCGCAACATTTAATTTTTGGATATAGGCGTACTTCACTGACCAACACTTCTCTCTATATAGTATGGCCGGACGGACTGTCATTCTGTAAAATTTTCCTTTAACTTTGAGCGACACCTTCTTATCACACAACACTCCCGAGGCGAGCCTCCACTTCATCCAACCTGCCCCAATCTGGTGGAATATATCCTGATCAATCTCACTATTTTCCTGAATCATGGACCCAAGATACTTAAAACTATTCCTCCTACACACAACCTGGGAATCCAACCTAACTACCACCTTGTCCACCTGCCTCAAGTCATTAAACTTGTATTTCATATACTCTGTCTTGCTCCTACTCAACTTGAACCCTTTAGACTCAAGGGTTTGTCTCTAAACCTCCAATTTATCATTCACACCTCCCCGCATCTCATCAATTAATACTACATCTTCAGCAAAAACCATGCACCAAGGCACCTCCCCTTGAATAAGCCGCGTTAAAACATCCATCACCAAAGCAAATAGAAAAGGGCTAAGAGTCGAACCCTGATGCAACCCTGTTAAGATAGGAAAATACTTTGAATCTCCTTTCGCTGTCCTCACATGAGTCTTAGCTCCTTCATACATGTCCTTAATCGATCTGATGTACGCCACCGGGACCCCACTCACCTCTAAGCATCTCTAAAGAACCTCCCTAGGGACTTTGTCATAGGCCTTCTCCAAGTCGATAAATACCATATGAATATCCTTCTTCCTTTCCCTATACTGCTCCACCAGTCTCCGCACCAGATGAATTGCCTCCGTCATCGAGCGATCGGGCATGAAGCTAAACTGGTTCTTCAAAACAGACACTATCTTCCTCAACCTCCGCTCGACCACTCTCTCCCAAATCTTTATAGTGTGACTCAACAACTTAATACCCCTGTAGTTGTTGGAACTCTGTACGTCACCCTTGTTCGTATATAAAGGAATTATGGTGCTCCGCCTCTAAGCCTCAGGCATTTTTACAGTTTTAAAAATGCCATTAAATAATTCGGTCAACCACCTTAACCCCGACCCGTCAGCAAACTTTCAAAAAATCCACAGAAATCTCGTATGGTCCCGTCGCCCTACCCCTTCTCATCCTGCGAATAGCCTCACTAACCTCCTCCACCTTAAAATGCCTAAAATACCTGAAATCGCGACACCCCTCCGAGTGCTCCAGCTTTCCTAACACAATGTCTCTATCCCCCTCATCATTCAAGAGTTTAGGAGAATACGACTGTAATCTTCTCTTAATATGAGCATTCTCCACCAGCACACTACCATCCTCCCCCTTAATGCACTTCACTTGATCGAGGTCACGACCCTTCTTCTCCCTTACCTTAGCAAGCCTATACAACCTTTTTCCCTACTTCTCTTCTTCAACCCTGCATAGAAGCTCTTAAAAGCTGTCGTCTTAGCAGCCGTAACTGCTAACTTAGCCTCTTTCCTAGCTAACTTGTACTCCTCCCTATTTGCCCGCTTATCTTCTTCATCCTTACTCTCAACCAACTTAGCATACGCCCCCTTCTTAGTCTCCACTTTTTTCTTTACTTTTTTATTTCACCACTAATCCCCCTAACGTTGACCAACCCGACCCCTCGAGAGTCCCAACACCTCTCTAGCCGTCTCCTTGATACACCTAGCTACCCTATCCCACATACCATCCACGTCCCCCCTACAATCCCACACCCCCATCTCCGCCACCTTTTTCCCTATCTCCAATGCACTTACCGGTGTCAAGCCCCCCCCCCCCCCCACTTTATTCTAGGATGACCCTCCCCACCCCTTCTCTTCTTATCCTTCTTTAAGCCCAAATCCATCACCAGAAGCCTGTTTTTGTATATAAGCAAGTATTATTTTGTATGCTTAAGGTTCAAGTTGTATAAAAGTGTATCATTTGATACAAATATAATATTTGTATTTGTATAATTTATCATTTTATAAATACAAGTGTTCATAGAAAGAAAAATAAAAATAAAAATTCTTTTACAATTGGTTAAAATACAAATGATCTTGTCAACTATAAATTCAAATACAAACAAATTAGATTACAAATATAAATATAATACACTGTCAACTTACAAATATATATACAAAATAGTTCTTTAAAAATATAAGTGCATCGGAAAAATAATACACAAATAAAAATAAAATAACATTACAAAATATAAATACAATGTCCAGTCAATTATAAAATACAAATACAAAATAATTCTTTAAAATATAAGTGTGAATTATATAAAATATAAATAATTGTGCTAACTAGCAAACACAAATACAAGTGCTGACTATAAAATACAAATACAAATGCGAACTATAACATACAAATACAAGTGCGAACTATAAAATACAAATACAAATGCAAACTATAATATATATACAAAAATAAGTGTGAACTATAAAATGCAAATACAAATATAGTTGTATCAACAAATACAATTATACAAATGATGATTTGAATACAAATACGATAAGCAATTATGATATTTTGTTATTATTCGTGACTTGAACTCAAGTAGCCATATTTTTTAAGAATATAAAAAATATAAGATTAGAAGAAAAAAGATACAAAAAAGAAAATCAAAAATAAAAAAAAAAGAAAAAATGAAAAGAAAAAAAAGGAAAAAAAAATATAGAAGAAAGGAAGAAAAAAGAAAAAACACGAAAAAGAAAAAAAAACATAAAAAATGAAAGAAAGAATCGAAAAAGAAAAAGGAAAAAAATCAAAGGTAAAGAAAAGAATAAAATAAAAAAATGATGGTAACTATAAATACAATGCACGGTTATGATGTTTTCATCGTCATTCATGGCTTGTATTCAATGTAGTCATATTTTTAAAAATATATAAAGTATAACATGTGATTAGTATATTTTTTTATGAATATAAATTAATGAGTAAAAACGAATACAACGGATGTGAATCGAATACATCGGCTATAAATAGTCATATTATAACGTGTGACTATGGAAGGTGGAATTTTGTGCCAAACAGTTGCTATTTTTTAAACTTCCCCAATTTTAAATAGAACGTGAAGCTCTATTTGGAATTTGAAATTTGGAAAACAACTAAAACTTTGATTTCACTTTTTGATTTATGTTCTTTCAAAAAATAATCCTAAATTTTTTATTTTCATAATATAACTCCATTTAAATTATGTTCCATATTCAAATTATATTTATATTTTAAAAAAATATATTTAAATTTTAAATATTAACTACAAAAACTATGATCAAGCACAACTTCGAAAACCAAATAAAGTGATTTTTTTTTGTTTTCATGGTCGGCTACTGTTGGACAGTAAACAAGGAAGTTGCACAGAATTCATATTTATTAGTTAAAGATGAATTTGCGATTTTTAAATTAACCTCTCGTAGCTCTGTTGGTTAGAGCACTTGTTCATTAAGTGGTAGGTCTTTAGTTCGACTCTCAATGAGAACATAATTTTTAGAAGTAGCTGAGGTTTTTAGTTAATTTTGTCGCAATCTCGCTTCACAAACTTTAATGCGTAGTTCATTTTTATTTGAAAGCGTTAATTAAGAATAACACTTTATCGTGTTTAACGTATAGCATGTGAATTGTGAATCATAACATTATATCGTTAGTACGTCATTGTCACTGATAATTATTTCGTATATCTCAGCAAACCTTCCTATTGCTTCACGTAACCTGCTACAACCTTCTGCCTATGCCCCCGCCCCACTCTCCTTTCTCCTATTATTGCTTCAGCTAACCTGTTAAGTCTCTCAAATCAATATGACATCCTCGGTTTATCTAGTTCTCTCCTCTTTCATTAGTTTATTAGAGTTATAAGCTTTGTTATAGCATTCGTGTATATCATACCTAGGAATGAAAAGGTATCTGCATCTAGCTCTCAATACCAAGAATGACACTAATTTCTGTGTTGTCAACATTTGGAATATATAGATTGTCATAAACGGACCTAGAGTTCATGCCCTTAAAGACATTTAGGCTACCAAAAGTAGCCAGACTATTAAATGCACGTGCCTTCATGTTTTTAACAAAAAAGTGTTTTTTCTTGTTGCAACTTTGCAACCATAAAACGGGGAGGTTGCATTATATACATAAGTTTATTAACTGTGGACTGATTTACAGCTTTTCTTGACAGCAGATGTGGCACCTCGTTCCTTGACCAAAGTTATGCCTGATCACTGGGTTCTTCAACTGGTGCATCAACAACCTGCAGTCAAATATACTGTTAGAACGAATAGGTTGGGTGGTTGTGTTTAATGTAGGGGTGTCAAATGGGTGGGTTGGGTTAAGATTGAAGATATTAAATGGGTTGAATTGGATATCGGCTTGGGTCATGACCCGTCTAAATTCACTTTGGTTTAAAATGGGTAAAAATCGGGTTGGGTCTTGACCAGCCCAATTTAACCCGCTTAGTCTAAGAAATATTAACATATTAATATTTACCTCTAGTAAAGAAAATAAATTTGAATGAGTTTGATAAGTTGGGTGGGTGGGTAGGGAGTTGGGGTGGGGTAATAATATTTTTTTAAAATTCATTTTTTAAAAAAATAAAAAATTAGTTTTTAGGGAGGGATCGGGGGTCGGAGGGGTGGGTTTTAGGATGGGAGTTGAGGTAAAATTTTTTTTTTTTTTTTAAATTTAATTTTTTTTTTTTTAAAAATAATTTTTTCTTAAAAAATAAATGGGAGCGAGCGGGGTGTTGTGGGTAGGGGTTAGGGAAAGGATGAGGATTGAGGTAAGAGTTTTTCTTTAAAAAATATACTTTTTTTTGGGGGGGGGGGGGGGGGGGGGGGAGGGGTAGGTCGTATAGGGGAGGAGGGTGTGGGGGTGTAGGGAGAGATGGGGGTTGGGGTAAGATTATTTTTTTTGTCAAAAAAATTTATTTATTTACTTTTGAAAATTAATTTTTTTTTAACTTTTTAGTGTAGGGGTGGGGGTGGGGGTTCGGGGTAGGAAGGGGGGAATGGGGATGAGGTGGGTGTGGACAAGAAGAAAAATTATAAAGAGCTTTTTAAGAAATAAAACTAATTAAGGGAGGCGGGGTGGAGGTGGGGTACGTTGGCTTGTGGTGGGGTGGGGGTGAGCTGAGGTAGGGGATTTTGAGAGTGGGAGGACACATCGTCACGTTTTCCCCTACTTTCATTAAGAAAATAATTTTTCTATTGAACGGGTTGAAGTAGAGATTGATTGGGCTTATTTGAACCCAATTTGAAAATGGATTGAGACTTAAGGGGTTGAGATTTACCCAATAGCAAATTATCTTGAACCCAACCCATTAAGTTTTGAGCGAATTGGACGGGTCAACTCAATTTGGGTTTATTTTGACAACCCTAATTTAATGTATTTGATTATCTCCCTTTAATCAATTTCGATCTCTAATGGAGTTGGATTGTGAGTGTTTGCTATTTCCAAGCCTTTCTTTAGGTCTAGAAGTTCTTCCTCTAGAAGTGTGTAAGCATTTCCTACCATTTGAAAACCAACTATCCTTTGACTAACTGAAATTTAAGACAATGACATAAATATAACGAGGAACAATTTAGTGCATGCTCTTTTGACTACTTAAACATAGAAAGAATCGATCCAAAGATTTATTTTTCCTTTTGGAATAATAATAGAACATGCTATATGATAGACTTCCTATTACATGCTTATTTTTCACTGTGTCAGCGGTACACAATTTTGCTCATACGGCGCCTATAGTTCCCCCGACTATAGGCCAGTCTTTCTTATTTTCCAGGTCCTTGACACGATTTTGTGCCTGTGGAAAGCTCGCCTTAGAGGATTTCCTGCTTTGGTGCCGCTCTACCAATATGTCGGCTGATATGGCTGACGTATAAGCAACTCTTATGGCAAACCTTCATATGGTGGATCCCATCTATGTGCGCTCCCTGGGATGGATACATACATACTTGTCCCTCGCCTGGTCCTGAGCATTGCTATCGCGTGCACAATCCTATCCTCAAGTGTGACATCGCCTCATGCATGTACACTTGGCCTTTGCTTCGCCCGAGTAAGGAAACCTTTAATCCTTAGCCTTGGTCTCAAGCGTCTTGCTTAAACATGCCTCCCCATGTCCTATGGCATAGGCAAACATAGCCACACAACTTACATCCAACTTGCACAACGCAGCGTTGCCCTATGACTGTGTGTCTAGGCCAACAGACCCTTACTAGCTTGGTTGGACCTTGGCCGTAGATGGGTGAACAAGGGAGTTCTCGCCATAGGCTATAAGTATGGGTGTACCCCGAATGTCGGAGGACTATAAATGGAAAGAGATTTCTGAATGAAGTGTCTTGTTCAGAGTAGTGCGCAAATGCCGACGCTTTGAGATAAGAAGTACTTACCAAAGGTACGTCCCAAGAGAGTGCGAGGTGCCTATAGGCACGAAGCACGTGAAATGCCAAACGGTGTCATGGTGTAGCATGGGACAACCCTATGGGTAACGCAGGGTCGGGTGGACCAGCATTGGGCGCCCTAACAAGGCTAGAGGCTTGATGGGAATCGCCCAAGCAAAGCTTAATAATGAGATACTTGCGGGGTATATGGGAATCCCCCAAGTAAGCCTAATAATTTTGTACTTGCGGGTACATGGGAATCCCCAAGTAAACTAAATAATGTAACCTACGGGGTACATAGGAACCCCCTCTAAAGACATTACTTGCAAGCTATACTCGGTATGGCGATACCATTTATGATAGCCTTGGTTAATAATGAATAGAATTGGTGGTTGGGTTGCGTGTAATGATTTTAATTGGGCAATAGAGGAGGGGTGTGATAGCTAACCATGAAGGTGTGAGTCCAATAGAAGAACACTGAAAATTCATGTTTGTCGATATGAGAATTGGGCATGGTGACCCTATACTTAAGGGGTACACGGGAATCCCCTAACACTTGTATACGCATCATGAAAAGCGAAGGGTACATAGAAATATCCTACTCCTATAGTATCTCCGGTTTGTGCGGCTACATGCATCGGGGCCCATCCAAGGGGTGACACTGGACCCATATAGCTCGTGGGTGGATTATGATGGTTAAGCTACACATACCCAGGTTAATAGTCTTAAAGACATGCTTAAATCGATTCCCTTTTTCGACATGGATTATATATATATGTATGGTTGTGTATGCATGTGGTTGGTTTACTTGGATTTGAAGTTTGGTATTATTTTATCCTTATCCTGAGTACTTGCTAGTGTTCACCCGCTAACCCATCTTCGGGCGGCTGTATCCCTACGCAAAGCAGAAACCGACCATACTACTCCTCCTTCTCGTTGATCAAATTTGGGAACAGTCGGTGGTGGATTGAAGTGGTGAGCTTTCATAGTTCGGAAGACATCCATATCATCTTATAGATTATTTTACATATTATTGTGTTCGCTTAGACTTTATTTTTTGGCTATGGTTGAAGGCATGTCCTGACCAGGTACTCTTTGGTTTGGTTTAGAGGCTTTGTATGGACAACTACGGACTTGGGTATGGAGTTGGTCATGATATATTTATATATATACATTGGGTTTTCATTTTTTTTGGTTGGTTGGTTGGGTTGGTCTCAGATATTGACGTATCCCAAAGTCATTACATTGTTAAATGTGTTATTTTGTTATATGTTCAAAATTCATCTGACATAGGGTATATGTTGGTTGGTTGGATTGGGTATTGGGGAAGGTTTTCAGTCCCGGTTGGACTGAGATGGCCATTACGACAAGGCCCCAATTCGTGTCATGTCAAGTTGGTATCAGAGCCTAAGTTTCAGTGTCATGGGGTGTTCACAAAGCTGTGTCGAGTAGAGTCTATCTTATGGGTGTGTTGTGCACCACACTTATAATCAGGAGGCTACGACGCATTTAGGAATATTTCACTTCCTTGTTGTTCTACTTTCGGGCTATGGAGTCTAAGGTCTTGAACTCTTCCCTAAATCTTCTTTGATTCACTTTTCATATCATGTCCTCTCAGTGGTCTAAAGTTCATGGAAACCCACCTGTCCCACTTAAGGACAAAATGGATGGATCTCATCCAACGCATGAGGCACAGACCCTATCAAGGGTCATAGTTTCAGATTTTTCCTGTGGAGTTCCACCGTTCTCTATTCACCCTACCTCGGAAGGTGGCACTCATGCTCAGTTACTTCCAGGAGGGGTTACTATTGCCGAATTTTGACATTATATTCATCTCTTAACCCAGATAGTGACAACACTATCACGCTAGTCTGATCCTATTAGTACGGGAGAAAATAAGGCAAGGTCGAGGAATAGGCCGGGTGAGAGATATCAATTTTCTGGATAAAAGGAAGGCCAATATTATGGTGGTAAGTGGTCCAAGAGAAAGAGTTGGATGGGTCCTAACTCCTATTCTATGGCTAGTGCTCCCTACCTGAAGTTGTTGGGAGACAAGCATTTTTAGATTGGTAATGCTTCTACGGCACAAGGTGCCCAACCTCGAGCCGGTGGGGCCCAATCCTCACCATCTTATCCTTTTTGTAGATTTTTTGGTCAGTCGCACCGTGGTTGTTGCGAGAAAGAGAGGAATCATTGTTTTAATTGTGGTCAGTTGGGTCATAAGCAATGAGAGTGTCCCATAATGATTGGCACTTGGGAAAATAGGACACCGGTTACCACTTTTCTAGCTCTTGCACCGAGGGATGCTGCTTCGGGCTCCGACACTGGTCGGGATCGACTCAATGTCCTTACTATTTCCCACAAGCCCGAGGCATCTTCTGATGATGACACTGGTATGTTGTAAACTTTTTCTCATGATGTGTATAGTTATATGGTATGGGATCCCCTCTCTCTTATGTGAACCCATTTGTAATTGTGTATTTTGGTTTTGGTTCGAAGTGTGTTTCAGACCCTCTTTTTATTTCTGCCCCGGCATGTGACTTTGTCATTGGCAAAGAGTCTATAAGGAATGTGTGGTATTTGTTGGTGGTAATAAAACTTTGGTGGATTTTTTAATTCGGATATGATGGGTTTCTATAGTGTTCTAGTGAGGGATTGGTTATACTCGTGTTATGCATCATTAGACTGTCGGACTCATAAGGTTATCTTTATACCCCCTGGGTGAGTCGAATATGGGATGGGAGGATGGTTCCCTAGCTGTTAAGGGAAAGGTTTTGTCATATCTTAAAGCTCGAAGATTAATCTTCATAAGCGGTGTCTCTATTATTATTTTTTGGTCTGGGTTAAAAATTCTAACTCCGAAGGTCGTTCTTTGTACTCGATATCGTAGTGAATGAGTTTTTCCTGAGGTCCTCATGGTGTCTTTCTTATGGGAGATTGAGTTGTGGATTGGTTTTGTTTCGGACACTTGTCCAAATTTCTATTCCTTCATTATAAAATGGTTTTGGTTGAGTAAAAAAGGGGCTCAAGGGTCCAATAAAGAACCCTTTAGAAAAAGGTTTCACCCGTTCTAGTGATTCTTTGTGGGCTATTTTCTTTCTTTTATGATTAACGGGGATGGTTTTCCCCTAAAATGCATAGGTTGTTGATGGGTGAATAAGGAATTTGGAGTGTCCTCTTTGTGGGGTAAACTATATATGTATAGTCTATATGGTGTGCTTTGTTAGGAAGTGCCTGGGGGTTTTTAGATGCTAAGTGTGAATCGTAGATGTTGATATTGATGAAGGAAGTGTGTTAGCTTGGGGATAGTGATGTTCCGGCTTTGGACGAAATATTTTACATTTTTTACGAGGGATAATTGTTCATTTTAAGCAACCATTGTTATATTTGATGGTGGGTTTTACTGTTTTTTAGGTAAAAGACTTAGAAAAGAAATGACTCAGAAAAGCAAAAGAAATGGACATTGATGGCCTTATTGATAGGTCACCAACCTTGTGACGGGCCGTCAGGGTGTCCGTCAACCTTAAGCAGAATAAAAGAATCAAAGGATCTCAGTGACGGTATATGTGACGGACCGTCAGGTCCCTGACAGACTGTCAACTTGGCTGTCAGAGCCAAGCAAAATACAAAGAATCCAGCAACTTAGCGACGGTCCAAGTGATGGATCGTCAGTCCACCGATAGGCCGTCAACTTGGCCGCCAGACCTGAGACAAAATAAGTCATATTAGGGACCCAAGCAACATCTAAGTGGCGGACCGTCAAGCCACTGACGGGCCATCAATTTGACTGTCAACCGTGACACAACAATCTGAAGTTCGAAATTTAAAACCAGTACCTGGAAACATATAAATACCCGGTTTAGGGTTAAATTAGGTATCTTTTATCTACTTTTCATCTTTTAAGCAACCTGTAATCTACCATTCTCTGGGAAACAAGCTGATATTGTGGATCTTAACATTTTATTCACTATTTCTTTGAAGATCAAGAACAATCCTTTGGATATTTTTGTAAGTAATTTTCTAAATTATTTATGAGAAACATAATGGAATATTCTTCTTCTATGATGTGTGGCTAAAGCTCCCATAACTAGGGTTATGGGAGCCTTGATGTGATTGGTTGCTTAGGATGGTGAGATTTCCTAAATTCTATAACTTATTGCAATTGTATAAACTCCTCTTCATTATTATGATCTTTCTTGGTTGCAAACTTAAAGGGTGAGCCTAAGAACACCACTTGTTTGAGTAGAAATGTGTGTGTTGGAAAAAGAGGATATTTACAAGGGACTCAAAGGCTTTAAACTTTGGGTTAAGAGTTGATGTCTTAACAGGATTAACCCACTTGAGAAAACAACTGAACATATCAATACATTCTTTAAGCTCGAAAGAATTAAGGGGTAATCATCTATTAAGGTTGAGAAACAAATAGATGAGCTCTACAGTTCAATAATTCTTACAATTGAAATTTGTTAAGTAGGAATTTGGGATAACTGACAACCTTAGCTGCTGTAACATCCTGGTGAACATAATCCTAGTTTACTTATTCTCATTGAATCAAAACTTACAAGCATACTCATTAGTTGGAGCACGATTTTCTACAAGCATACTTCATTGTTAACAAACAAACCCCTTTTTATTCTGGAACCTTCGATCAATAGTCCATTAATAATCATAACACTTAGTTTACACAGTATTCCCCATCGGATTCGACTCCAACTTAGTTGGGTTTTATATTTGAAAGCGATCGCTTGCACTTTCTAACAATAGTTATAATTTGGGCATATCAAATTTTAGCGCCGTTGCTGGGGAGTACGGTTGTCGAATAAGTTTATGATTATTAATTGACATTTTGTCAAGTTTCCTAATTTTACTTTTATTTGTTGTTTTTGTTCATTACGGGATCTTTATTTTGCATTCCACGTACTGGAAGGTCAGGAGAACCATTATTACCATTTCATTCGGAACCTCAATTAATTGGCAGAATGGAAGATCAACAAGAAGCCGAGAGATTAGCCGCTTTGGCTAGAGCTTAAGTGAATCAACAAAATGAAGGTTGACCAGGTCGGGAACCTAATCTAGAGGATGAGGACCTGAGAGACAATGACTTGATTTATCCAACTGGTAGAAGACAAGCAGAGAGTGTAGCTGCACCTGTAAACAGAAATCGCCCATTCAGGGGGAGACCAGATCGCCAAGCTGTGCAGTTTGACCTCGATGATGATGAGGAGGATATGGATAGAGCAGGTGCTACTGGAGCTATAGTCCCTCCACTATTGGCACGTACAACGAAGTTTAACATTACGAGCACCATAATTTAGTTGCTCCATCTTAAGGAGTTGTTTGGTGAACTTTCGAGTGATGATCCAAATATGCATCTAGAGAAATTCATCACTATTTGCAAGTCTTTTGATAATTCAGGAGTAGGGCAGAATGCAATCCATTTGTGACTATTTTCTTTGTCTCTGTCTGGGGAGGCAACACTGTGGTTGAATGGGTTGACTCCTGATTCTATAACAAACTGGAGGCAGTTGAAAGGAGCTTTCTTAGAAAGGTTCTTTTCGCCATCCAGAATGTTACAATTGAGGGATGAGATAAGTAACTTCAGGCAGCTTCCAATCGAAGCTCTTCATGAGACGTGAGAGAGATTCAAGAAGTAGTTGATGCAATGCCCTAACTACTAAATGATTAATATACATCTGATGTTGACTTTGTATAGAGCCTTCAATTCTATGAGGAAGCCGATGGTGGATAATGTTGTAGGTGGAGCAGTTATGGACCTGACTTTTCCTGAAGCTTAGGAAATGCTTGATAAAATGACTAAACAGAGTAGAGCTTGGCATACCAGAGATTTTAAGGTAGCAAGCTCTACTATATCTAATGGTATGATAGCTGAGCAACGTTGGAGAGAGGAAGAGCGAGATCAAAACATGGCCCACATGAAGACTTAGATGGACTTGCTCACCAAGCATTTGCTATCAGGGAAGACAGAGAAGGTAAAGGCCATGGGGTTACAAATTAGGGCAGTTGAGGTTGATTCTGAGGAGGAGGCTAACTATCTGAACAATCAGGGGGTTTTTGAGGCAATAGACAAGGAAATCAAGGTCAAAACTACTATGATAAATCTGGCTATAGAGATCATAACCAAGGGAACTGGAAAAACAAGAATGACAGGAATGGGTTATATGTACCTCCTGGAAATCGTGATACCGCTGCTACTAGTTAGAGAAAAATATCTATGAAGACATGATGGCAAAGTTACTGAAAGGGGTTGAGACAACTAACGTCGGTGTGATGAAAATGAAGAGTGACTTATCATCTATGAGTTAATTAGCCGACTCACATTCAAATTCCATCAAGCAACTGGAACAACAGATAAACCAGTTATCTGAGATATTTAATCAGAGAAAGAGCGGTTCATTACGGAGTGACACAGTGCAAAACCCTCGGAATAATGGTTCTTGCATGGTGATTACTACCCGTAGTGGTAAAGTACTACCGGGCCTTTTTATGTGCAGACCTGTTATTGATGATATGGTAGAGTTGGATGCAGAAGTAAAGCAAGACCATCCAGTGGAGTTTGAGTAACTGGGTAGTGATAAAATTCCATTTAACCTTAAACAGGTTAATGAGTTAGTGAAAGATAAGGGAAAGGAAGGAGAAGCAGTGGCTACTGTCATACCAAAGCCACTCCCTTTATTTCCTTATAGATTAAAGAAAAAAGTGGATGACACAAAGTTTAACAAGTTCATGGCAATGCTAAAACAGTTGACTGTAAATGTGCCTTTGGTGGAGGCATTGGAACAAATGCCTGGCTATGCTGAATTTATAAAGGAACTTGTCACAACGAATAGGACGGTGAGCTGTGAACCGGTGGACAATCTTCTCGATTGTAGTGCTATTTCTACAAGATCCTTAGTGTAACAGAAAGTGGATCTGGGAGCATTACTATTCCGTATACTATTGGATCACTAGATTTTGTGAAGGCCCTGTGTGATCTTGGGGAGAGTACTAATCTTATGTCATTGGCAGTTTACAAGAAGTTGGGTTTGGGAGATCCCACCCTACCAACATGAAACTTGTGATGGCAGACAGATCAGTGAAGAGGCCAGTTGGTATATTATATGATGTGCTTGTAAAGGTAGCCAGTTTTATATTCCCTACTGACTTTGTGATCCTAGATTGTGAGGTGGACTTCAAGGTACCCATAATCTTGGGTAGACTTTTCCTCATAAGCGGGAGTGTGTTGATTGACTTGTAGGCGAATGAGCTGCAATTTAGGCCCAATGATGAGGTAGTCCAATTTGATGTCTGCCAGTTGATAAAGCAGCACAAAGAGATGAGTGTATTCTCGATCATTGATATATATTATTAAGATGAGCAATAGGTACCGATGACAAGAAATTTGGCATGGAAACATTGGCTGTTATGTTGATGAACTTTGATAGCGAGGGTATCGAAGAATATGAGGAGATAATATATGTACTGACAAGAATTGGATCATACTCGTATGCTCCCAAGAAGATGGATTTATACCTTAAAAACCATCCAACACCACCGGCTAAGCCATCTATTGAAGAGTCATCAGTGTTGGAGCTGAAGGAGTTGCCGAATAATTTGCAGTATGTATTTCTTGGCAATGAAAACACTTTACCAGTGATTATTGCAGTAGACTTGGGTGAGCAATAGGTTAAATCCCTTATATCTATTCTTGGGAGATATAAAAGGGCTATAGGATGGACAACTGGAGATATTATTGGTATTCCACCGGGTCTCTGTACCCATAAAGTTCAGGTAGAGGAAGAGTGCATGCCAACTACTGAGCATCAACGCAGATTAAACCCACTGATGCAAGAAGTGGTTAAAAAGGAGATTATTAAATGGCTTGACGTAGGGGTATTACATCCAATCTCCGACAGCAAGTGGGTAAGTCCTGTATAGTACGTGCCCAAGAAAGAGGGCATGACTGTAGTTGCGAATGAAAGGAATGAGTTGATTCCACTTAAGCTAGTGACAAGATAGAGAGTGTGCATGAACTATCAAAAATGAAACTCGTGGACATTGAAGAATCATTTCCCAATGCCCTTCATGGATCAAATGCTTGATCATTTGGCAGGAAGGGGTTGGTATTGCTTTTTGGATGAGTATTCAGGATACAATCAAATCTCGATTGCCCCAAAATATCAGGATAAAACTATATTTACATGCCCGTACAAAATATTTGCATTCAAGCGAATGTCGTTCAGCTTATGTAATGCACCCGCAACATTCTAAAGGTGAATGATGTTGATTTTCTCTGACATGGTAAAGAACACCCTTGAAGTGCTTATGGATGATTTTTCTGTAGTGGGTGATTCGTTTGAATTGTGCTTGGTAAACTTGAGTAGAGCACTACAGATATGTGAGGAGTTCAATCTCGTACTGAACTGGAAAAAGTGCCACTTCATGGTGAAAAAGGGCATTGTTCTTGGACATCGAATTTTAGCAAAGGGAATTGAGATCAACCGAGCGAAGGTAGAGGTGAGAGAGAAACTACCCCCTCCTATTTCAGTAAAAGGAGTCCGTAGTTTCCTCGGTCATGCTGGATTCTACCGTCGTTTTATTATAGATTCCTTCAAGATTGCAAACTCACTTTACAAACTAATGGAGAAGGAAGCGAAGATTGTATTTGGTGATGATTGTAGGAAGGTATTTGAATGCCTTAAGGAGAAACTGGTGGTTGCCCCTATTATTGTTGCTCCATACTGGTCTAGGCTATTCGAAATCGTGTGTGACATAAGTAAAGTGGCACTTGGGGTTGTGCTTGGCCAGAAGAAAGAAAAATTATTTCACCCCATTTATTATGCAAGCAAGGCATTGAATAGGGCGCAGAATAATTACATTGTTACTGAGCAGGAATTTCTTGCGGTTGTCTATACATTTGAGAAGTTTTGTGCTTACTTGTTGGGAACCAAGGTGGTGGTTCATACAAACCACGTTGCCTTGAGATATTTGGTGGCGAAGAAGGATGCTAAACCAAGTCTAATTAGATGGGTTCTTCTTCTGTAAGAGTTCGACATTGAGGTCAAAGATAGATAATCTTGAAATTGATGATGCATTCCCTAATGAGCAAATCACTGTTGTTGTACTTGAAAGGGTGCCTTGGTATGCAGACTTTGCCAACTATATGGTAAGTGAAATCATTTCGGAGAACCTCTTCTTCCATTAGAAAAAGAAGTTTCTCGACGATACAAGATACTTCTGGGATGAGCCATATTTATTTTGGCATTGTGCTGATAATATTATTAGAAGATGCATCCCAGAAGTTGATATGCTGAGTATTCTGGGAACTTGTCATGCTTCACTAGTTGGGGGTCACCATGCAGGTGATCGTACTGCAAGAAAGGTATTGTAAAGTGGATATTATTATCCAACATTGTTCAAGGATGCATATGAGTTTGTAAGGAGATACGACCAGTGCTAGAGACAAGGGTCTATCTTGAAACACCATGAGATGCCTATGACGAAAATGATGGAGGTTGAATTGTTCGACGTCTGGGGTATTGACTTCATAGGGCCATTTGTAAGCTCTTATTGTCTAAAGTATATCCTGGTTGTTGTGGACTATGTGTCCAAATGGGTGGAAGTCATTGCCTTAGCTGACAATAAAGGTAAAAGAGTGGTTGCCTTTCTAAAAAAGAACATCTTCTCTCCCTTTGGAGTACCTCGTACCATCATAAGCAATGAAGGATATCCATTTTGCAACAAAATTTTCCGAGCAGCCTCTGTAAAATATGGGGTTAAACAGCATAAGGTAGCAACTCCATATCACCCACAGACCAGTTGGCAAGTGAAAATTTCAATCCAGGAGATAAATGCAATTCTAGCCAAAATGGTGAACGTAAGTTGACAGGATTGGTCTCGAAAACTTTATGATTCCTTTTTGGCGTATTAGACCGCTTTCAAGACACCTATAGGGATATCGCTGTATCAACTAGTCTATTGAAAAGCATACCATTTGCCGATTGAGCTAGAACATAAGGCTTTGTGGGCACTCAAGAGGTTAAATTTGAATTGGAAGGAGGTAGCGGAGCTAAAACTGGGACAGTTGAATGAGATGGATGAATTCCTTCTTGGGGCTTATGAAAGAGTGGACCTATACAAGGAAAGAATGAAGAAATACCACGATCGAAGGATTGAAAATAGGATTTTCAAAAAGGCGATTGGGTATTACTCTTCAACTCCAAACTAAAGCTCTTCCAAGGTAAACTTAAGTCTAAGCGGTCTGGCCAGTTTAAAGTTACACAGGTCTACTCATCTGGAGTAGTCAAACAAGAAAATAATGATGGAAACGTCTTCAAAGTAAATAGACAGCGATTCAATCTATTCATCAGTCTAATGGACTCGATGAAATACTTAGGGACAGTTTATCTCGATGATGTCTGAGTAATCGAGTTTACTGAATCATGCTGCAATAATAAATCAAGCGCAAGTGGGAGGCAACCCACAATGTGTTGTTGTAATTGTAGTTAAAAGTATTTGTTCTTCTGGTACAGTTTTATGTGTTTGTTGAAGTGTGTAGGGATAAAAATGCAGGAAAATAGGACCTGAACAAGTTGAGGGGGTCGACAGAAATGTTGACGGACCGTTAGAGGTCTAATGGGCCATTGAGTAAACCATCAACAGGAATCCAGAAACCTGAGGTACTGGAAAGCAACTGAAGGCCATCTTAATGAACCGTCAACACCTTGATGGGCCGTCACTCTAACCATCAACTTGACCCAGAAGGTTGACTCTCTGGTAAGGCCTGACGAACAAACTGACAGACCATCAGGTTTCCCGTCAGATAAACCCTAATTTTTAAAATAGCGGGCCTGGTCACCAAAGGCCTATTTAGTTATTGATCTGACCCAAAACATATTTAATGGATAATGGAAGACAGTTACACACATATTCCCACTTCTTTAACTCCCCAAACCGTTCAAATTCTTGAACATTCATTGTGGGGATCAAATACATCCCATATTAGGACTCTTTATCTTCTTCCTTCTCCTATTTAAACTACCATCTCTTTCTGTTATTCTCATCAAAATCAAAGTTAAATCTCTCACTGATAAAAACTGAATAGTGTAGTTTGTTCTATGTTTTGAAAGTTCAAAGTAGTGAAGAATACCTCAAGGACAATGTATGATTGAAACTCTTTTTTTTTTAGAATAGTGAACGTGAATAGTGTGAGTTTAATAATATTGGAAAGAACTTCTGCTTTTGTTGCTGTTGTGCTTCTAATTAAATCAAACTTTGGTAAATACTATTCTGGGTGAAGTCTAAGTAACCCATGGCCCAAAAATGGTGAAACTAGTGTTTAAATGTTGAATTGATGGCATGATTGTTGTACCTAGCAAATCCATGCATACTAGATTTCGACCATTTTCCAAAAAGAAGGCTGATGTTGAAAAAAGCTGTTGACGGACCGTCAGACCTCTGACGGACCATCAGCTTGACTGTCACCAGGCGTCTAAATTAACGCTAATCTGGTTCGGCCATGACGGACAAATTGACAGACCGTCAGACCCCTGACGGATCGTAACTTGTCTGTCACCAGGCCTATGAATAATGGCTTCTCTGGTTCAGCCATGACGAACATCTTGACGGACTGTCAAACCTCTGATAGACTGTCAACTTTATCATCACCAAGCCTATGAATAAATTCTTCTCTAGTTAAGCTGTGACGGACACCTTGACGGACCTTTAAACCGTCCGTCAACTCAACTTTGTGCTTTATTTCATTCTGATTCTGATTAGAAATTGATGGTTTGTTCACGGTTCAGGCAAAATAGCAAGGAAACTACCCCTGTACAGAGGCAGTGGTAGATCTCAACATGCAAAGGGTAGAGGTGAATCGGCACGTAGTAAAGAAACACCTGTCTTCAATACTCGTTAGCACGACAGAGCGACACCGATACTCTCCTGTTTTATGGAAATTTGACTTTCAGAGTCGCCACTTAATTTTTTGAAAAGGTATTAATAAAACCTTTATAAATTACTTTAAACGATCCAAAATAGAAAAATCATTTAAGTCTTGAAATTCTAGGTAAGCGGTTCCTATTAACAATTTAGGAAGGATTTTAAGGCACCTAAAATGTTCGCTAACTTGCGGTTATCCGGACTGTTTGAAAACTATCTTTGACTAACTTTGAAAAGAAGAAGTTTTTTTTTTTTGAAAAGAAAGTGATTTTAGGAAAAGATTTGTATAAAAAATAAATTTTGACAACTTAGCAGGTGATTTTACCAAGTTTAAGAAAATGAAAAGAAAAATAAGCACATAAAAGGGAAAGAGAGAAATTAGAAGACTTAAGTCGTTAGGCCTAAACCAATAAACCTGTCCTAAACAAATTTGGGCTTCCGGCCCATCATCACCTATTCTAATCTATATTTTGAGCCCTTTTTGGCCCACAATCTGCTTCACCTATATTAGAATACAACCTTGTCTTCAAGGCCCCAAATAAATGACTAAGTAAAAAGAAGACAATAATAAAAATCAAGACTTTTCAAGTCTCTTAGCAACCTCGTCAATGGATTTTGATCCATTTTCCTTCTTCATCTATCTTCTAGCACCCATACGCCGTGTAGTCGATCTTGGGTTTAAACTTCGAACTTGACTCAAAGAGGTGGACCTCATTGGCCTATTAAGAAATGCAAGAGGAGAGGAGTCCATTTGGACTCGAGACATTTTTGCATGCAAAGAAAAGATAAAAAATTAATATACGTTCAAGGCATAAAAGTGACATATTTCTAAGCAAAAGAAAATATCAAGAACTAATTTTTGAATGACAATGATAAGCACAGTTGCACACGTATAACAAGAATAAGAGTCAACAGATAAAATGCAAAGCAAAGAAACCCACTTACATGCCTCATAATTTACGTTCATAGTAAGAATGAATAAAGGTAAAAGGAAGAAGGTCGTATTCAATGAATTATTGCGAGAACAAACAACGCAAGCTTGCTTAAGTAAAGGGATGAGGCAATAAGAAAAATAACCATGACTTCTAAAATTGAACAAACATAAACACTAATCCATATAACAAAATAAAATAAAGGCTAACTTTTCAAAAAAGAGAATCTTTAAATTTTAATTAAGGCGACATTAACGAAGATTCATATATCTAAATCATGGCCAACTTTGGGAAAAACATGTAACGACCTATGATTTATCGTTCTAAGACATCGTTGATTCTCTTTTGATATTATGAATCAGAGAGAGACACAAATCAAATCTTCACACTCACAAAGAGCACATATAACAATCCAAAGGGAGTAAGAAAATTAGAGTAAAAGTTTAGAATTTCTAAAAGTGAAATATCATCTCACAATCATACTATGCATACTCGAAAATATCTAAATAATTCTATTTAGCCATAAAAATCCAACCTTTCTCATCATTTTGACAAATTTAAAAAATATGCGAAAAAAAGAGGAATAAATATCGTGGATGGAAAATAAAGCTAGCACTTTATCTGTTATATGAGGATTTTGGAAATCCCTTAAAATAATTAACAAGCAAATGACAAATTTTTGATTTAATAAATTACTATTTTTATTAATGCGAAGCAAACAATAGTAACTATTTTTCCAACATAAAAGAAATAACTTTTCATGCTAAAAATAAATATATCCGCCAACAATAAATTTAAACATTACATGAGTATATCTTTTGAGCAAAGATCAAAACTTTATACAAAATAATCAAAGTATAAAGGTAAAAGGCAAAACAATCAATATTAACTATTCTTTTCAACATAAACGAAATAACTTTACATGCTAAAACAAACATATCCACCGACAATGAGTTTAGACAAGACATGAGTACATCTTTTAAACAAAGATTAAAACTTTATCTATAATAATCAAAGAATAAAGTCAAAAAGGAGAAACAATCAATATTAACTATTCTTTTCAACATAAAGGAAATAATTTTACATGCTAAAAATAAATATATCCACCAACAATGAATTTTAACAAAGCATAAGTACATCTTTTAAGTAAAGATTGAAACTTTATCTATAATAATCAAAAAATAAAGTAAAAAAAGGAGAAACAATCAGTATTAACTATTCTTTTCAACATAAAGGAAACAACTTGACATGCTAAAAACAAATATATCCGCCAATAATGAATTTAAACAAAGCATAAGTACATCTTTTAAACAAAGATTGAAAGTTTATCTATAATAATCATAGAATAAAGTCAAAAAGGCATGTACAACTATTGTTAGCTCATTTTTATACCATGAACATGAAAATAACCATAATTTGATATCACAACATCCTATGGCCTTCAAGTCCATCTACAGCAAACTATCCCACCAAATAAAATTATAACTACGAACTACGAAGAAGAAAAAGATGAAGAAAGAAATAATAATAAAACTAAAAAAAGGGAAAGGTGTGTTTACCTTTTTTTGGACAGCAAAATGGGATTTCAAGCTTTCTTCAGAGTCTTGATCACCACCGGAAAGCAACCTTTCGATAACTTCGATTAGCCCACGAAATTCATGGAATTTTTTTTTTTGCTAAAATAAAAACTCTTCTTTGCTCAAAGATTTTTTTTTCAACCTTAAGACTTCTTTTTTTCACAAATAAATTTTTCAAACTATTTGATCAAAAGCTTTTCAATTCTTTGAGGCTTTGAGACTTGATTTTTCTACCAAAATAGTGGTAGTATTTATAGGAAAGGATAGAGATCCAATCTTTTCATCCACCAATGTGGGAGAAAAAGCATTTTTAGGGGTGTTTTTGGAATTAAAAAATTGAAGATAAGGTGAGGTGGAAGATAATGTGGAAGGAAATTGTACAATACAGTACAATTTTTGAATTTCAAAATTGGAATTTGAAAACAAAGAAAAAGGTTGGGGGAATCGTATAATACAATACCATTTTTGAATTTCAAAATTTGGAAAGGATAAAGTTGGGGAAAAATAGTACAATGTAGTACAATTTGAAATTATTTTTTGGTGGGAATTGGGTAGAAGTTATGAGAGTTTCTGGGTTATTTAAAATATAACCCTAATTGAGATTTAAAATTTAGCCATAGTTATTTAATTTTGACCAAATTAAAAATGAATTGACGGATTGCATTGCAATTATGGCCAATTTGATTTCAATTATGGCCACATCTAATAGATTGGCAAAATTAAATTGAAATTCGATACAAATTAATACTTCTTTTAATCCCGAGCTTCTTGATTTAAACAAATCAAATGCATATTTATCAAAATAAATTATTTTAATAATAAATTATATTAAAATCAAGATTTTAATCATTATATTTATTTTCAAAATAACCCTTAATTAAAATCAAATATTCCATTGAATAAATATTTAAGTAATCAAATTATATAATCTCGTACAAATGAACACGATAATATATAATCGCTACTTAAAATGATAAAATCACGTACAAAACATATTTTGAAAAATTTTATTCGGATGAAATAAATATTTTGATTTTATTAAAAACTGAAGAAACACAGAATTAAATTTAGTCGTGGAGGGCCAAAATTAGGTGTCAATAATTGCCCTTTCCCTTTGGGTAGGGTGGATACAAGTAACCTTGGGCAAAGAGAGGTTGACATTCCTAATTTTTTGTCCGACCACAAATTCAAATCTGAAAGAGGTTGTCTTTCGTACGAGTTTCATAGAGTTATGGCTGGATCGTGGTATCAGGTTTTCTACATATCTTAGGTTATTTGAAAATTCAGGCCACTTGTAGTTCATACATCTTGATGTGAAGCACGATTTCTAAAAATCCATAAGCTATCTTGGTTTTGGAGTTTTGATGAAACCAAAAAACTGGGGAATAGAGGGATTTGGGGGGAAGGTTGGAATGCAGTCGAGTTTTCTACATAGATCTCAGCCTACATAACCCTGAGACTCTGGGAATCAGACTGCTTGTAGTTTGACTCGATTGGTAGGAAAGTAGTCTCTTATTTTAGACAATCTTTGGCTCGAAATGAGTGATAAGTTGATAGAGTTACGGAAAAGAGGATTGTAACATCTTAACCATGAGTGTGGGATCCTTCACATCCATAGGCAAGAACTTACCTGGACATAATTTCCAAAACTCTAGGTGTACTATCACTCAAATTTGAAAGAAAGAGAAGTTTACCCTCAGTATGAGTTTAGAAATATACCAAAGGTCAAGTTGAAATCAAAATATCCCAAAAATTCCCGCATGCCTTCTAACATGGGTGTGGTTGGGTGGTGGTGGTGATCATCTTTTAGCTCGCATCTAGATATTTTGACATCCCTCTCTAGACTATGTCTCGTTTTGATGCTAAGAAAGAGTTCCACATTGTGCTGCATCCTATATGGATTCGTCCGCACCTATGGTTTTGATTTGAGATTTTTATCCTCTTAGATGCTCTCGACAAGGTCTTAAACAAAAGTGTTGGTGCTAAACATAATTCACGAAGAGGTATATAGTCTTTACCATATCTCTACGTGAGTTGTTGCCTGAAAAGTAAACTCATCCCTTTCATGTACCTGTTTGGAAGGAAATAACTTTCAATAATATACAAAAAACTCTCTTGGTTGTTGTATAATTATCTCGTTTGTCGGTTTAATGTGTCTTCAATGTGGGGTGAACCTTTTGGACACTGATGACACTTTATGCAGAACGGTCCCTGCAACCGTGTAATATTATGATGAGGTGAACCATTTTGGTTGCCTATGATAACCTTTCTGGTTATTAACAATAATCTTTTCAAGTGACCTCTGTAGTCCTGCGCATCTTTTGTATCGATACAACCTATAGATTCCCCTTGAAATACCAATATTTGGATAATCTTGCGTGTTATTTGATGTTGGATAAGAAACGACTTACAGATATCCTTTGAATTGCTAACCTTTAGGTAATCCTGCACATTATTCGACCTTGGATAAGATATGGCTTACAGATATCCCTCAAACCAATAGTTCTAACATATTCCTGCACATCATTTGACCTTGGATACAATATGACTTATAGATATGTCTCATATTTCTAGTCTTTAGGTAATCCTGCACTTAATCGATCTTGGATATAACGCTGCTTATAGATAACGTTGGACTTATCAATTTGACAATCTTGCATATTCTCTGGTAAGGATTTAGTTGCGACTTATGATAACCTTCGAACTATTAATTTTTGGGTAACCTTTCTCACTATCTGGTTAGGATGTTGTTGCGGCTTACGAATAACCTATGGGCTAACAACTCATAGGTAATCTTGCACACTATCCTATTTCAAATAATATGACTTATAGATGACCCTCAAATTGTCAATTTCTAGGAAGTCTCATATGTCGTTCACTTTCAGATAGCGACTTAAAGACGTTTCTTTGAATCATGTACTTTTGATGCATTCAGATGTTGATTCATCAAATAATGAGATATTGTCGACATCAACGTATGCTATCTCACGTGTTAATAGATATTAGATGTTGATGATATCTTCGACGCCAACGTATACTATCTCACGTGTCAATAGATATTAAATGCTGATGATATCCTTAATGCCAACATTTATGTCTCGCATGTCAACAAATATTAGATGCTGCTGATATCCTTAATGCCAACGTTTGTGTTTTGCGTGTCAACAAATATTAGATGCTGATAATATCCTCAACTCCAGCATTTGTGTTTGGTGTGTCAATAGATATTAGATGCTGATGATATCCTCGACTCTAGTATTTGTGTCTCACGTGTCAAAAGATATTAGATGCTGATGAAATCCTCGATGCCAACGTTTGTGTCCCATGTGTCGACAGATATTAGATGTTGATGATATCCTCGATGCCAGTATTTGTATTATGCGTGTCAACAGATATTAGATGCTTATAATATCCTCGAAGCTAGTGTTTATGTCTCATGTGTCAACAGATATTAGATGCTGATGATATCCTTGATGCCAGTGTTTGTATCTCACGTGTCAACAGATATAAGATGATGATGATATTCTCGACGCCAACGTTTGTGTCTTATGTGTCAACAGATATAAGATGCCGACGATATCCTCGACACCAATGTTTGTGTCTCGCGTGTCAACAAATATTAATTGTTGATGATATCCTCGACGCCAGCATTTGTGTCTTGCATGTCAACAAATATTAAATGCTGATGATATCCTGGATGCCAACATATGATATCTCGTATGTCAACAGATATTAAATGCAATAGCCCTCTTGGCAATAAAATGATATGAAATGGCCTTCTTGGCAATGGCATGAAATGGCCTCTCGATGATGATATGAAATGACCCTCTCAACAATGGAATTAAATGGCCCCTCGACAATGGCGTGAGATGGCCCTCTCGGTAATGAGATGAAATGGTTCTTTCGGTGGTTTGTAAATAGTTTCACCTGAGTCCGTTTGTCTGCATTTTGCTTTCTACATGTACCTGCACTTAAGGTAGACAGTTAGTAGACACAATGTCACTCTCACTGGCAACTACAGTCAAGATTTATGATAGTTTATTGACAAATACTGAGAATCATAATTTAAATGACTTATTCTGTAATTAATCTTCTCTTTTTGAAGAAATAATTAAATAGCAGATCCATCAAATGCAAGTAAATAGGAAAAAACCCTTGTTTGGGGACTACTCAAATACCATTTGCTTCGCTTCAAGGTGAATTTTGAGGATGACTTTCGGCTCTTCCTCCTATTGAGTATTCCTTTGATTGTTGTATTTATTGTGTCGACTTCCTTGAATGCATCTTCACTCAAAGTAAATATTTAATAGACATAAAATCACTTTTGATAGCGACTCTTTTTATATAAAGAATTCTAAATACATTCATAAAGTAGATAAGGCGCCTTTGTTTGTCCTTCATGGTCTCAAGAAATGAGACAGATAATTCAAAAGGTCCTCAATAAACAGGTATTAAACCCGTCTTTGGGGTTATCCGAAAATACCATTCTTGAGCATTATATGCTTTGGTGTGAATCTCAACTCGCTTGGGGTTTTCTGAATAAGATTTTCATCTATGTGTATTGATTCCTGACTCCACAGAAAAATAGTTAGTTTTGAATGAAACTACTCTGTGGTGGCGTCCTTCGATCCTTGGTTTGGTCCTCGCTATCTTTCGGGTGCTCCATCATGTTGGGACCTCCACTCTGACTCCCCGTTTCAATAGATGCCTCGACAATCACTAAATAAAAAGATTTGTATAGACTTTTGAAAGTACTAGTTTCAAAAAATTCTTGTAAAAGCTTTGGAAAATCTCTGCCAGTCATGTCATGTACAAGCCCGATGAATATCTTTCTCTTGGTTCTGACTGTATTTCTATATTTGATGGAGGAATTCCAGGGATTCATCATCGTTGAGGTTTTCTATCAAAAGTTTTGTCATAGCCGAAGATATAGTCTACTAGACTTTGACGCGGATGGTGACTTTTAAAGCTTGACTTTGACCTTTGGTGCTGGGGAATTTGAAATATATTCCAATATATTAGTGGAAAGTTTGAGGACCTCAAAACTTTTGTGCTAGTTTAAAGTTGTTTGAGATGATATCAGCCCGTGAGGATCCGAAGTCTTTGTTAGTCTTCGTTCTCTTTGTTTTTGGAAGATGATCTTCCTTTTGTGAATTTTCGAGATTGCTTCTCGAAAATTCTGCCCCAGTTTCTATTTTTTGGGGTTATATGACCGAGCCATTGGGGTGTTTACGTATCCCGTTGAAGTAGGAATCAGGTCAAATGTAGTTCAAGACTACGCTAGGGACATACAGAAAAATCTAAAAAATTAACTGAAGCTGACATAGGCCACCTACGTATCTCATTCTTGAGAATTCAGGTCTTCACGTAGTTCATTCATAAAAGGAAAGGATAAATTTTCCAAAGGAGTTGACCGAATCCGACATAGGCCGCCTACGTATCCCTTTCTTGGGAATTCAGGTCTAACGTAGTTCGTACATAAAAGAAAGGGATAAATTACCCTAAGGGGTTGACCGAAGCCGACATAGGCCGCCTACATATCCCTTTCTTGAGAATTCAAGTCAAACATAGTTCGTACATAAAAGGAAGGGATAAATTACCTAAATGGGTTGACCGAAGTCGACATAGGCCGCCTACGTATCCCTTTCTTGGGAATTCAGGTCAAATGTAGTTCGTACATAAAAGGAAGGGATAAATTACCCTAAGGAGTTGACCGAAGCCAACATAGGCCGTCTACGTATCCCTTTCTTGGGAATTCAGGTCAAACGTAGTTCATACATAAACTCATAATGGCCCTAAAATACTCTTATCCATCTTACTAGGATATAAATAAGCATTTCTATGGATTACATGACATTTTCATTGCCTTTGTATTGATAGAACAAAGGATCAATTGTCCAATTCCCTTAGTCATTGCCAACCACCTCAGTTTTTTTTGGATTTGGCTTCTTTGATTCTAGAACTCTTTGACTCTTCTGTTGACTGTTCTAAGGCTATTATCTCTCATTCATCATTATCTTACTTCTTGACATGACATGACAATGACAGGTTTTAAGTTATTATTGTACGACGGGCGACGAGTCATGGGTGGAGTGGAGGTCCTGTTCAACAATGTTTCCTCTAATTAATCTTCCATGATCCCGGTTGTCTTGGAAAATTCTTCCCTTATATTTCCCTTATCCCATCCTCGATACCATCATTTACAAGTTTGAAAAATAATTGGTAGTGTCCAGTTTTACTACTAGTCATTTTTATTTTCCTGTAATAAAGCTATAGTCAAGAAGAGGATTTCTTATTCATTTTGATTTAGTGAAGTAGGGTTATTTTGTGCCAACACAGAGTATTTTCTATTACCTGCAAAGTAAAAACAACTCAAAGGCTAACGTGTTAGATTCTGTTAGTAATAAACAAAGCAAGATGATAAGGTAAGAAGTAAACACATAGAGTTGTTTATCATCTCATGCGAATTGATCCATGAAGTAATGGTGACTCGAGAATTTCAATCAACAGGATTTTGCTCAATGATATAGATAGGTGGAATTCATCTAGAAGGCTCAACTTTTCTACTTTTTGGTCTTATTACTTCTTTCAAGAAAGAGCAGAACAACAGAGCTTTTGGAGATATAGGCCGGGCCAAAAGGCTGCCTTCATATCTCACGTAGGAGAAATCAGGCCCTACGTAGTTTGAAACTATAGTGGCTTTTTTCAGATTCTAAACTCAACTTTTTTAAAATGGTAGCGAGCATTTTGAAAGTTTTAAGAATTCCTGCAGACTTTTCTGAGAAACTTGGGAGACTTGGAGTATGTTTGGTTGGACTTTTGTATAGTGGGATATATTTCTGCCTAGAGATGCTCTGTGGAAAATGGGATTGGATCAATTCGCTTTTAATTCAAATCAACATAACACATATAAGCACATAAATAGTTATATCACACAAGTATATGGTAATAAACATGCATCCTAATTGGATGACCCTTTTGAGCCAAGGGTTGGCCTAACGTATTTGAAGGAAGTATATGCCTTTTAAAACCAATCCATTATCCCCCCAAAACCTTTATAGGTGTACATAAATGGCATAAATGCCTACAAAATTTGCACAAAAGGGATACAATCTTTAGGGAAAGGGAAAATAACATGAGAAAAAGAATAATATCCCGTGCAGGAGATAAGAAATACTAGCTCCTCAATGATCTTCTATCAGCCTTCGACCTCTTGGTTTTGTCTATTTCTTGTCATTGGCAACATTCGTTGATGATCCAACTATTTTCATATAACTGTGCTCTAGATGCAATCGTCAAAATCGATCAATTTCTTGCTTGGCTTGCTTCAGTTCCTCCCTTAATTGGGGTATGATTGATGCGTCCTTACACAAAAGTAAGCTAAGCAAGCCTTCTCCCGACCCCCAAAGGATAATGGATTGAATTAACAACAACAAAAACAACAAACCCAGTGTATTCCACAAAGTGAGGTCTGGGGAGGGTAAAATGTACGCAGTCCATACCGCTACCTCCAAAGAAGTAGAGAGGTTATTTTCGATAGACCCCCAGCTCTGAATAGAGAATAGTACACAAGGTCGTAGTGAAACATGAAGCAGGATGGATGACATAACAGAAATAAGGAATAAGAAAAAATAAAATAGATATCAGAGATATACGAAATAATAGAACTATGAGCAATTCGAAATAAGAAATAAGAGATATGACACCCATCTTATAGTAACATACACTCACCGACCAAAGACACCCACCACACCCAAAATCTCTTGACTAGAGGCTTCTACTAATGGACACTGTCCTAGGATTACTAACCTGGCTACACAAGAGCTCTCCTAACACCTTGCTACAACCCACACACTCACACTAGCCTTTTACCGTTATCCACGACCTCCACACTCTTAAACAAATGTATATTTATTCAACAGATAAATGTGGTTCATCTATAATTAACTTGGGGTCAATAGACGCAGAGAACGTTTTCTAATGGGCCCAATACCTCCTTCGGGTATTGAGCAATCCTAGGCTTATGCCTAAAACAAATTTTGGTTTAGCTCTATCCTGACCAGGTTCCCAAACGGACAACTTTGGTTTGAAAATACAAACAGCCATCAGACGCCTCAAGTGCTAATAACCATCGTATTTCCAACACTTTATTTGGAGTTCAACAATAGGGGCCGGGACATCTACGAAACCCCAAATAGTTTATATTTCAAATGGGAAGTATGCTATGAAATGCAACAGTTTAATTTCATCGAGTTTAAACATATAAGAACATAAACACTATAACAGTTAGTCAAAAAGGCAATTTTAAACAATTGGTCAGAACCTAGTTAAAATCCCCAACAGAGTCGCCATTTCTATTTTACGGAAATTTGACTTTCAGAGTCGCCACTTTATTTTCTGAAAAGAAATTAATAAAACCTTTATAAATTACTTTAAATGATCTAAAATAGAAAAATCATTTAAGTTTTGAAATTCTAGGTAAGCGGTTCCTATTAATATTTTAGGAAGGTTTTTAAGACACCTAATATGTCCGCTAACTTGTGGTTATCTGGACTATTTAAAAACAATCTTTGACTAACTTTGAACAAAAGAAGTTGATTTTTTTGAAAAGAAAGTGATTTTAGGAAAAGATTTGTATAAAAAATAAATTTTGACGACTTAGCAGGTGATTTAACCAAGTTTAAGAAAATGAAAAGAAAAATAAACTCATAAAAGGGGAAAGGGAGAAATTAGAAGATTTAAGTCGTTAGGCCTAAACCAATAAACCTATCCTAAACTAATTTGGGATTTTTGGCCCATCATCACCTATCCTAATCTATATTTTTGAGCCCTTTTTAGCCCACAATCTGCTTTACCTATATTAGAATACAACCTTGGCTTCAAGGGCCCAAATAAATGAATAAATAAATGACTGAGTAAAAAGAAGACAATAATAAAAATCGAGACTTTTTAAGTCTCTTAGCAACCTCGTCAATGGGTTTTGATCCATTTTTCTTCTTCATCTATCTTTTAGCACCCGCACGCCATGTAGTCGACCTTGGGTTTAAACTTCGAACTTGACTCGAAGAGGTGGACCTCATTGGCCCATTAAGAAATGCAAGAGGAGAGGAGTTCATTTGGACTCGAGACATTTTTTGCATGCAAAGAAAAGATAAAAAATTAATATACGTTCAAGGCATATAAGTGACATATTTCTAAGCAAAAGAAAATATCAAGAACTAATTTTTGAATGACAATGATAAGCACAGTTGCACACGTATAACAAGAATAAGAGTCAACAGATAAAATGCAAAGCAAAGAAACCCACTTACATGCCTCATAATTTACATTCATAGTAAGAATGAATAAAGGTAAAAGGAAGAAGGTCGTACAATGAATTAATGCGAGAACAAACAACGCAAGCTTGCTAAAGTAAAGGGATGAGGCAATAAGAAAAATAACCATGACTTCTAAAATTGAACAAACATAAACACTAATCCATATAACAAAATAAAATAAAGGCTAACTTTTCAAGAAAGAGAATCTTTAAATTTTAATTAAGGCGACATTAATGAAGATTCACACATCTAAATCATGGCCAACTTTAGGAAAAACATTTAACGACCTATGATTTATCGTTCTAAGACATCGTTGATTCTCTTTTGATATTATGAATCAAAGAAAGACACGAATCAAGTCTTCACACTCACAAAGAGCACATATAACAATCCAAAGGGAGTAAGAAAATTAGAGTAAAAGTTTAGCATTTCTAAAAGTGAAATATCGTCTCACAATCATACTATGCATGACTCGAAAATATCTAAATAATTCTATTTAGCCACAAAAACCCAAACTTTCTCATCATTTTGACAAATTAAAAAAATATGCGAAAAAAGAGGAATAAATATCGTGGATGGAAAATAAAGCTAGCACTTTATCTGTTATATGAGGATTTTGGAAATCCCTTAAAATAATTAACAAGCAAATGACAAATTCTTGATTTAATAAATTACTAATTTTATTAAGGCGAAACAAACAATAGTAACTATTTTTCCAACATAAAAGAAACAACTTTTCATGCTAAAAATAAATATAAATTTAAACATGACATGAGTACATATTTTGAGCAAAGATCAAAACTTTAGACAAAATAATCAAAGTATAAAGCTAAAAGGCAAAACAATCAATATTAACTATTCTTTTCAACATAGAGGAAATAACTTTACATGTTAAAACAAACATATCCACCAACAATGAGTTTAGACAAGCCATGAGTACATCTTTTAAACAAATATTGAAACTTTATCTATAATAATCAAAGAATAAAGTCAATAAAGAGAAACAATCAATATTAAATATTTTTTTCAATATAAAGGAAACAACTTTACATGCAAAAAATAAATATTTCCGCCAACAATGAATTTTAAAAAAGCATAAGTAAATCTTTTAAGCAAGGATTGAAACTTTATCTATAATAATCAAAGAATAAAGTCAAAAAGGAGAAACAATCAATATTAACTATTCTTTTCAACATAAAGAAAACAACTTTACAAGCTAAAAATAAATATATCCGCCAAAAATGAATTTAAACAAAGCATAAGTACATCTTTTAAGAAAAGATTGAAACTTTATCTATAATAATCAAAGAATAAAGTCAAAAAGGCATGTATTACTACTGCAAGCTTATTTTTATACCATGAACATGAAAATAACCATAATATTAATACAACGTCCTATTGCCTTCAAGGCCTTCTACACAAAACAATCTCAGCAGACAAAATTATAACTACGAACTACGAAGAAGAAAAAAATAAAGAAGAAAATGATAATAAAACTAAAAAAGAGAAAGGTGTGTTTACCTTTGTTTGGGCAGCGAAACGGGACTTCAAGCTTTCTTCGGAGTCTTGATCACCACCGAAAAGCGATCTTTCGAGAACTTCGATCAACCTACAAAATTTATGGAAAAAGAAATTCTTTTACTAAAATAAAAACACTTCTTTGCTCAAACCTTTTTTTTTCAACCTTGAGACTTATTTTTTTCACTAAAAAAAAAACGTCAACTATTTGATCAAAAGCTTTTCAATTCTTTGAGGCTTTGAGACTTGGTTTTAATACTAAAATAGTGGTAATATTTATAGGAAAGGATAGGGACCCAATCTTTTCATCCACCAACATGGGAGAAAAAATATTTTTAAGGGTGTTTTTGAAATTTAAAAATTGAAGATAAGGTGAGGTAAAAGATAATGTGGGGTAAATTGTACAATGTAGTACAATTTTAGAATTTCAAAATTGGAATTTGGAAAAAGGAAAAAGGTTGGGAGGAATTGTACAATATAATAAAATTTTTGAATTTCAAAATTAGTAAAGGACAAAGTGGGAGGAAATAGTATAATGTAGTACAATTTAAAATTATTTTTGGATGGGAATTGGGTAGAAGTTATGAGAGTTTTGGGGAATTTTGGGTTATTTAAAATATAACCCCAATTGGGATTTAAAATTTAGCCATAATTATTTAATTTTGACCAAATTAAAAATCAATTAATGGATTGCATTACAATTATGGTCAATTTGATTTCAATTATGCCCAAATCTAATAGATTGGCTAAATTAAATTGAAATTCGATATGAATTAATACTTATTTTAATCTCGAGCTTCTTGATTTAATAAAATCAAATGCATATTTATCCAAAAAAATTATTTTTATAATAAATTATATTAAAATTAAGATTTTAATCATGATATTTATTTTTAAAATAATCCTTAATTAAAATCCAATATTCCATTGAATAAATATTTAAGTAATCAAATTATATAATCTCATATAACTGAACACGATAATATATAATCCTACTTAAAATGATAAAATTACGTACAACAAATAATTTGAAATTTTTTTATTCGAATGAAATAAATATTTCAATTTTATTAAAAGCTGAAGAAACACAGGATTAAATTTAGTCATGGAGGACAAAAGTTAGGTGTCAACAACTGCCCCCTCCCTTAGGGTAGGATGGATGCAAGTAACCCTGGGCAAAGGGAGGTTGACATTCCTAATTTTTTGTCCGACCACAAATTCAAATCTGAAAGAGGTTGGCTTTCACACGAGTTTTATAGAGTTATGGATGGACCTTGGTATCAGGTTTCCTACATATCTTAGGTTATTTGAGAATTCAGGCCACTTGTAGTTAATAAAGCTTGATGTGAAACACGATTTCTAAAAATTCATAAGCTATCTCGATTTTGGAGTTTTGATGAAACTGAAAAGCTGGGGAATAGAGAGATTTGGGGGGGAGGGGGAGGTTGGAATGCAGTTGAGTTTTCTACATAGATCCCAGCCTACATATCCTTGAGAATCAGGAAATTAAATTGCTTTTAGTTCAACTTGATCGGTAGAAAAGATAGTCTCTTATTTTAGATGATCTTTGGCTCGGAGTGAGTGACAAGTTGATCGAGTTGTGGAAAAGAGGCTTGTAGCCTCTTATGCATGAGTGTGGGATCCTTCACATCCATAGGCAATAACTTACCTGGACATAATTTTCAAAACTCTAGGTACACTATCACTCGAATTTGAAAGAAAGAGAAGTTTACCCTTGGTATGAGTTTAGAAATATACCAAAGGTGAAGCTAAAGCCGAAATATCCCAAAAATTACCATATGCCTTCTAACGGGGGTGTGTTTGGATGATGGTGGTACTCATCCTTTAGCTCGCATCCAGAGAGTTTGATGTCCCTCTCTAGACTATGTTCCATTTTGCTGCTAAGAAAGAGTTTCACATTGTGCTGTGTCCTATATGGAGTCATCCGCACCTGTGGTTTTGATTTGAGATTTTCATCCTCTCGGATGCTCTCAACAAGGTCGTAAACAAAAGTGTTAGTGCTAAACATAATTCACAAAAGAGGTATATAGTCTTTACCATATATCCACGCGAGTTGTTGCCTAATAAGTAAAGTCATCCTTTTTATGTACCTGTTTTGAAGGAAATAACTTACAACAATAGAAATAACTACTCTTTTGGTTGTTGCATAGTTATCTCATTTGTCGATTGACTATGTCTTTAAAGTGAGGTGATTCTTTTGGACACCGATTACACTCTATGCAGAACGGTCCTTGCAACCGTGTAATATTATGCTGTGGTGAACCATTTTGGTTTCCAATGATAACCTTTATGGTTATTCACAATAATATTTACGTGGGACCTCGGGTAAGTCCTGCGAATTTTTTGTATCGATACGACTTATAGATTTTCCTTGAAATATCAATCTTTGGATAATCTTGCGCATTATTTGATGTTTGATATGAGGCGACTTACAGATATCCTTTGAGTTGCTAGCCTTCAGGTAATCCTGCACATTATTCGACCTTGAATAAGATATGACTTACAGGTATCCCTCGAACCGATAGTTCTCAGGTATTCCTGCATATCATCTGACCTTAGATACAATATGACTTATAGATATGTCTCAAATTGCTAGTCTTTGGGTAATCTTGCACATAATCGATCTTGTATATGACGCAACTTATAGATAACCCTTGGACTTATCAATTTGACAATCTTAATATTCTCTGGTAAGGATTTAGTTGCGACTTACAATAGCCTTTAGACTATCAATTTTTGGGTAACCTTGCACACTATCTGGTTAGGATGTTATTGCGGTTTACAAATGACCTATGGGCTATCAACTCATAGGTAATCTTGCACACTATCCTATTTCAAATAATATGACTTATAGATGACCCACAAATTATCAATTTCTAAGAAGTCACATATGTTGTTCGCTTTCAGATAGCGACTTAAAGACGTCCCTTTGAATCATGTGCTTATGATGAATTTAGATGATGATTCATAAAATAATGATATATTATTGACGTCAGTGTATGCTATCTCACGTGTTAATAAATATTAGATGTTGATGATATCCTCGATGCCAACGTATGTTATCTCGCATGTAAATAGATATTAGATGCTGATGATATCCTCGACGCCAGCATTTGTGTCTCACGTGTCAATTGATATTAGATGCTGATGATATCCTCGACGCCAGCATTTGTGTTTCGCGTGTCAACAGATATTAGATACTGATGATATCCTCTATGCCAACGTTTATGTCTTGCATGTCAACAGATATTAGATACTGATGATATCCTCGATGCCAGCATTTGTGTCTCACGTGTCAACAGAGATTAGATGCTGATGATATCCTCGACGCCATCATTTGTGTCTCGCTTGTCAACAGATATTAGATGCTAATGATATCCTCGACGCCAGCATTTGTGCCTCACGTGTCAACAAATATTAGATACTGATGATATCCTCGACGCCAACATTTATGTCTCACATGTCAATAGATATTAATTGCTGATGATATTCTCAACGTCGGTGTTTATGTCTCGTGTGTCAACAAATATTAAATGTTGATGATATCCTCAACACCAACATATACTATCTCGCGTGTCAGCAGATATTAAATATAATGGCCCTTTCGACAATGAAATAATATGAAATGGCCCTATTGGCAATGGCATAAAATGGCCTTCTCGGTGATGATATGAAATGGCCCTCTCGGCGATGATATAAAATGGCCCTCTCGGCAATGGCATGAGATGTCCCTTTCGGTAATGAGATGAAATTATTCTTCTTGTGGTTTGAAAATAGTTTCACTTGAGTCCGTTTATCTGTGTTTTTCTTTCTACATGTACCTGTACTCAAGGTAAACAGTTAGTAGACACAATGTCGTTCTCACTGGCGACCACAGTCAAGATTTATGATAGTTTAATGACAAATACTGAGCATCATAAGTTGATAGACTTATTATGCTATTAATCTTCTCTTTTTGAAGAAATAATTAAATAGCAGATCCACCGAATGCAAGTAAATGGGGCAAAACTCTTGTTTGGGGACTACTCAAATACCGTTTGCTTCGCTTCAAGGCGAATTTTGAGGATAACTTTTGGTTCTTCCTCCTATTGAGTATTCTTTTGATTGTTGTATTTATTGTGCCGAATTTCTTGAATGCACCTGCACTCAAAGTAAATATTTAATAGACATAAAGTCGTTTATGCTAGTGACTCTTTTTATATAAAGAATTCTAAATACAATATTCATAAAGTAGATAAGACGCCTTTGTTTGTCCTGTATGGTCTCAAGAAATGAGATAAACAATTCAAAGAGTCCTCAATAAATGGGTATTAAACCCATCTTCGGGGCTACCCAAAAATACCGCTCTTGAGAATTATATGCTTTGGTATGGCTCACAACTCGCTTGGGGTTTTTCTAAAAAAGATTTTCATCCTTGTGTATTGATCCCCGCATCCACGGAAAAATAGTTAGTTTTGAATTAAACTACTTCATAGTGGCGTCCTTCGATCCTTTGTTTTCTCCTCGCCATCTTCGGGTGCTCCATCGTGTTGGGACCTCTACTCTGACTTCCCATTCCAATAGATGCTTAGACAATCACTAGATAAAAAGATTTGTGTAGATTTTTTAAAGTAGTACTAGTTTTTAAAAATTCTTGTAAAAGCTTTGGAAATCTCTTCTAGTCACGTCATATACAAGCCTGACTAATATCTTTCTCTTGGTTCTGACTGTATTTTGATGTTTGATGGAGGAATTACAGGGATTCATCATCGTTGAGGCTATCTATCAAAAGTTTTGTCATAGCCGAAGATTTTGTCTAACTAGACTTTGTCACAAAGAGTGACTTTGACCTCTGGTGGTGGAGGATTTGAAATATATTCCAATGTATTAGTGGAAATTTTTAGGACCTCCTCAAAATTTCTTCCCCAGTTTAAAGTTGTTTGAGATGATATCAGCCCGTGAGGATCCAAAGTCTTTGTTAGTCTTCGTTCTCTTTGTTTTTGGAAGATGATCTTCCTCTTGTGAATTTTCGATATTCCTTCTCAAAAATTCTAACCCAGTTTTTATTTCTTGGGGTTATATGATTGAGTTGTTGGGGGCCCTACGTATCCCGTTGAAGCAGGAATCAGGTCAAACGTAGTTCAAGACTACGCTAAGGACATATGGAAAAATCTAAAAGGTTGATCGATGCTGACATAGGCCGCCTACGTATCTCATTCTTGAGAATTCAGGTCATCACGTAGTTCATTCATAAAAGGAAAGTATAAATTGTCCTAAGGGATTGACCAAAGCCGACATACACTGCCTATATATCCCTTTCTTGGGAATTCAGTTCAAATGTAGTTTGTACATAAAAGAAAGGAATAAATTACCCTAAGGGGTTGACCGAAACCGACATAGGCCGCCTACGTATCCCTTTCTTCGGAATTCAGGTCAAACATAGTTCGTACATGAAAGGAAGGGAAAAATTACCCTAAATGGTTGACCGAAGCCGACATTGGCCACCTACGTATCCCTTTCTTGGGAATTTAGGTTAAACGTTGTTTGTACATAAAAGAAAGGGATAAATTACCCTAAGGGGTTGATCGAAGTTGACATAGGCCACCTACGTATCCCTTTCTTGGAAATTCAGGTCAAACGTAGTTCATACATAAACTCATCATGGCCCTCAAATACTCTTATCCATCTTACTAGGATAGAAATAAGCACTTCTATGGATGACATGACATTTTTATTGCCTTTGTCTTGATAGTACGAAAGATCAACTGTCCAATTCCCTTAGTCATTGCCCACCTAGTTAACCGCCTCAGTTTTTTCTAGATTAGGCTTCTTTGATTCTCAAATTCTTTGACTCTTATGTTGACTGTTCTAAGGCTATTGTCTCTCATTCTTCATTATCTTACTTCTTGACATGACATGACAATGACAAGTTTTAAGTTGTTATTGTACGATGGGCAACAAGTCATGGGTGGAGTGGAGGTCCACTTCTACAATGTTTTCTCCAATTAATCTTCCATGATCCCGATTGTCTGAGAAATTACTCCCTCGCATTTTCCCTATCCCATCCTCGAGACCATCATTTACAAATTTGAAAAATGATTGGTAGAGTCCAGTTTTGCTACTAGTCATTTATCTTTTCCTGAAACAAAGCTATAGTCAAGAAGGGGATTTCTTATTCCTTTTGATCGAGTGAAGTAGGGTCATTTTATGCCAACACAGAGTAGTTTCTATTACCTGCAAAGTAAAAACAATGCAAAGGCTGACATGTTAGATTCTGTTAGTAATAAACAAAGCAAGATGATAAGGTAGGAAGTAAACACATAGAGTTGTTTCTCATCTCATGCAAATTGATCCATGAAGTAATGATGACTCGAGAATTTTAATGAATAGGCTTTTGCTCAATGATATGGATAGGTGGAATTCATTAGGAAGGCTCAACTTTTTCTCTTTCCAGCCTTATTACTCCTTTCAAGAAAGTGGAGGACAGCAGAGCTTTTGAAGATATGGACCGAGCCAAAAGGCTGCCTAAGTATCTCATGGAGGAGAAATCAGGCCCTACGTAGTTTGAAACTATAGTGGATTTTTTGGATTTAAAGTCAACTTTAATAAAATGGTATAGAGCATTTAGAAAGTTTTAAGAATGCCTGTAGACTTTTCTGAGAAACTTGGGAGACTTAGAGTATGTTTGGTTGGACTTTTGTATAGTGGGATATATTTCTGCCTAGAGATGGTCTGTGGAAAATGACATTGGATCAATTCGCTTTTGATTCAAATCAATATAACACGTATAAGCACATAAATATTTATATCACACAAGCATATGGTAATAAACGTGCATCCAAATTGGGTGACCGTTTTGAGTCAAGAGTTGGCCTAACGTATTTGAATGAAGTATATGTTTTTTAAAACCAATCCATTATGCCCCAAAAACCTTCATAGGTGTACATAAATGGCATAAATGCCTACAAAAGTTGCACAAAAAGGATACAATCTTTAAGGAAAGGGAAAATAACATTAGAAAAAGAATAATGTCCCGCGCAGGGGATAGGAAATACTAGCTCCTCAATGCTTTTCTATTGGCCTTCGCCCTCTTGGTTTTGTCCATTTCTTGTCATTGGAGATATCCGTTGATGATCCAGAGATTTTCGAATGATTATGCTCTAGATGTAACCGTCTAAATCGATCAATGTCTTGCTTAGCTTGCTTCAATTCCTCCCTCAATTGGTGTTTGATTGAGAAATCCTAACACGAATCTAAGCAAAGTAAGCCTTCTCCCGACCTCAAAAGGATAATGGATTGAATTAAACATACATATATTTCTTCAACACATAAATATGATTCATCTGTAATTGACTCGGGTCAATAGACGCAGGGCCAGTTTTCTAATTGGCCCAATACCCCCTTCGGGTATTGAGTCATCCTAGTCTTATGCCTAAAAAGGATTTTGGTTTAGCTCTATCCTGGGTGTCTAGAGTGGGTTTGAACCAGGTTCCCAAGCGGATGACTTGGGCTTGAAGATACGAACATCCATCAAACACCTCACGTGCTGGTAACCGTCATATTTCCAACACTTTATTTAGAGTTGAACAACAGGGGCCGAGATATCCACGAAACCCTAAATAGTTTATATTTCAAATGGGAAGTATGCTATGAAATGCAACAGTTTAATTTTGCCGAGTTTAAACATATAAGCACATAAACACTATAACAGTTAGTTAAAAAGGCAATTTCAAACATTTGGTCAGAACCTAGTTAAAATTCCTAGCAGAGTCACCATTTTTTATTTTGCAAAAATTTGAATTTGAGAGTTGCCACTTAATTTTTTGAAAAGAAATTAAGAAAACCTTTATAAATTAATTTAAATGGTAAAAAATAGAAAAATCATTTAAGTTTTGAAATTCTAGGTAAGTGGTTCCTATTAACATTTTAGGAAAGTTTTTAAGGAACCTAAAATGTCCGCTAACTTGCGGTTATCCGGACTGTTTGAAAACTATCTTTGACTAACTTTGAACAAAAGAAGTTGATTTTTTTGAAAAGAAAGTGAATTTAGGAAAAAATTTGTATAAAAAATAAATTTTGATGACTTAGCAAGGGATTTAACCAAGTCTAAGCCAATGAAAAGCAAAATAAGCACATAAAGGGGGAAAGGGAGAAATTAGAAGATTCCTAAACCAATAAACCTGTCCTAAACTAATTTGAGTTTTCGGCCCATCATTACCTGTCCTAATCTATAATTTCAAGCCCTTTTTGGCCCACAATCTGCTTCACCTGTATTAGAATACAACCTTGGTTTCGAGGCCCCAAATAAATGAATAAATAAATGACTAAGTAAAAAGAAGACAATAATAAAAATAGAGACTTTTCAAGTCTCTTAGCGACCTCATCAATGGGTTTTGACACATTTTCCTTCTTCAACTATCTTCTAGCATCCGCACGCCATGTAGTCGACCTTGGGTTTAAACTTCAGACTTGACTAAAAGAGGTGGACCTCATTGGCCCATTACGAAATGTAAGAGGAGAGGAGTCCATTTGGACTCGAGACATTTTTTGCATGCAAAGAAAAGATAAAGAAATTAATATACGTTCAAGGCATAAAAGTGACATATTTTAAAGCAAAAGAAAATATCAAGAACTAATTTTTGAATAACAATGATAAACACACTTCCACACGTATAACAAGGATGAAAGTCAACAGATAACATACAATACAAATAAACCCACTTACATGTCACATGATTTAAGTTCATATTAAGAATGAATAAAGGTAAAATGAAGAAGGCCGTATTCAATCAATTAATGCGAGAACAAACAACTCAAGCTTGCGAAAGTAAAGGGATGAGGCAATAAGAAAAATAACCATGACTTCTTAAATTGAACAAACATAGACACTAATCTATATAATAAAATAAAATAAAATAAAGGCTAACTTTTCAAGAAAGAGAATCTTTAAATTTCAATTAAGGCGACATTGACGAAGATTCATATATCTAAATCATGACAAACTTTAGGAAAACCATGTAACGACCTATGATTTATCGTTCTAAGACATTTTTGACTCTCTTTTGATATTATGAATCAAAGATAGACACGAATCAAGTCTTCACACTCACAAAGAGCACATATAACAATCCAAAGGGAGTAAGGAAATTAGAGTAAAAGTTTAGCATTTCTAAAAGTAAAATATCGCCTCACAATCATACTATGCATGACTCAAAATTATCTAAATAATTCTATTTAGCCACAAAAATCCAAACTTTCTCATCATTTTGACAAATTAAAAAAACATTCGAAAAAAAAAGGAATAAATATCGTGGATGGAAAATAAAGCTAGCACTTCATCTCTTATATGAGGATTTTGAAAATCCCTTAAAATAATTAACAAGCAAATGTCAAATTCTTGATTTAATCAATTTGCCATTTTTATTAAAGCGAAACAAACAATAGTAACTATTTTTCCAACATAAAAAACAACAACTTTTCATGCTAAAAATAAATATATCTACCAACAATAAATTTAAACATGACATGAGTACATATTTTGAGCAAAGAACAAAACTTTATACAAAATAATAAAAGAATAAATCTAAAAGGCAAAACAATCAATATTAACTATTCTTTTCAACAAAAAGGAAAGAACTTTACATGCTAAAACAAACATATCCATCAATAATGAGTTTTGACAAGACATGAGTACATCTTTTAAGCAAAGATTAAAACATTATCTATAATAATCAAAGAATAAAGTTGAAAAGGAGAAACAATCAATATTAACTATTCTTTTCAACATAAAGGAAACAACTTTACTTGCTAAAAACAAATATATCCGGCAACAATGAATTTTAACAAAGCATAAGTAAATATTTTAAGCAAAGATTGAAACTTTATCTATAATAATCAAAGAAAAAAGTCAAACAGAAGAAACAATCAATATTAACTATTCTTTTCAACATAAAGGAAACAAATTTACATGCTAAAATCAAATATATCCGCCAACAATGAATTTAAACAAAGCATAAGAACATCTTTTAAGCAAAGATTGAAACTTTATCTATAATAATCAAAGAATAAAGTCAAAAAGGCATGTACAACTATTGCTAGCTTATTTTTATACCATGAATATGAAAATAATCATAATATTGATACCACAACGTCTTATGGCCCTCAAGGCCGTCTACAGCAAATAATCACAGCAAATAAAATTATAACTACGAAATACGAAGCAGAAAATGATAATAAAACTATAAAAAGAAAGGTGTGTTTACCTTTTTTTGGGCAGCAAAACGGGACTTCAAGCTTTCTTTGAAGTCTTGATCACCACTGAAAAGCAATCTTTTGAGAACTTCGATTAGCCCACGAAATTCATGGAAAAAGAAATTTTCTTACTAAAATAAAAACTCTTCTTTGCTCAAAGCTTTTTTTTTCAACCTTGAGACTTTGAGGCTTTGAGACTTTGTTTTTCTACCAAAATAGTGGTAGTATTTATAGGAAAGGATAGGGATCCAATCTTTTCGTCCACCAATGTGGGAGAAAAAGCATTTTTAAGGGTGTTTTTGAAATTTAAAAATTGAAGATAAGGTGAGGTGAAGGATAATGTGGGAGAAATTGTACAATGCAGTACAATTTTAGAATTTCAAAATTGGAATTTGGAAAAATGAAAAAGGAAAAAGGTTGGGGGGAATTGTAAAAAAATAATACAAATTTTGAATTTCAAAATTGGGAAAGGACAAAGTTGGGGGAAATAGTACAATGTAGTGCAATTTGAAATTATTTTTTAGTGGGAATTGGGTAGAAGTTATGAGAGTTTTTGGGAATTGTGGGGTTATTTAAAATATAACCCTAATTGGGATCTAAAATTTAGCCATATTTATTTAATTTTGACCAAATTAAAAATCAATTGATGGATTGCATTGCAATTATGGCCAATTTGATCTCCATTATGGCCAAATCTAATAGATTGGCTAAATTAAATTGAAATTCGATATGTATTAATACTTCTTTTAATCCCGAGCTTCTTGAATTAATAAAATCAAATGCATATTTATCCAAATAAATTATTTTGATAATAAATTATATTAAAATCAAGATTTTAATCATTATATGTATTTTCAAAATAATCCTTAATTAAAATTCAATATTCCATAGAATAAATATTTGAGTAATAAAATTATATAATTTCGTATAACTGAATACGATAATATATAATCGCTACTTAAAATGATAAAATAACATAAAAAAAATATTTTAAATTTTTTTTATTCGGATGAAATAAATATTTTGATTTTATTAAAAGCTGAAGAAACTCAGGATTAAATTTAGTCGTGGAGGGCAAAAATTAGGTGTCAATATCTCCCAGTCTGAGGATGAGCGTGAGAGCAGTAGCAACCCTACTTCCAGCCCCGATGAGGAAGGGGTTGAAACTTCAAACTCCGACCGAATTGAGGCGTCGAAGACTAAGGATGCTAATGTGATTAAAAGTAAGGACCCTTAGGTGCGAGAATCTACTCGATGGCAGATTTAGGGGGCACAAAAACACTTCTTCGACGGGCTTGAACCAACAGCTAACAGAGCAATCAGATGGCCCATATCAAAAGAATATCAGATTGTGACCTCCGAGCTTCACAAATATCTGGAGCTTGAGAGAAGATTTAATGAATATATATTATCTTGTTTAAGCAAGCCGCCTGGTACGTATTATCCTAATCTTGTTTGGGTATTTTTCACTAACTATTTGGCTTTGTTAGAGAAGGAGTGTCCCAAAGGTATGAAGATAAATGAAATGGGGAACCGGACCCAAGTTCATATGCATGGGGTGTACATCAAAATTTCAGAACGCACACTCCATAGAGTAATTTTTGGTCCTGAGTATGAGTCACCTGCTGCATTCTAGAGTTGGAGCATCGCATATTCATTGCAACAGAACAAAGGCCCTGGCTGGCCCGACTTTTGACAGATGAGGGCAATCCATCTTGGCTGCACAACCCCAATGAGTGTATAGCTAAATTATCCCTAAGTTTTAGGGCAAAGTTTTGGTGGGCGATTGTGAGGCTAAGGTTGATGCCGACTGGCGAAGATGCAAATTTAGAGATTCAGAGGGCAGTATTGGTTGCCAGCTTGGTTAAAGGGCTGAAGATTAACTTCGATCATATTATTGTTGATGAGTTGTTTGCCTACGCACACAAGACAGCCAGTCCTCTACCATTCTCATTCCTGATCACGAACTTATATAGGCAAGTAAATATGCCTTTACTCAGAGGGGTTGATAATGAGGTCCAAGTGAGCCACGGGCAGGATATTGAGAGAATGAAGGATGAATCAAAATATAGAATGCGAGTAAACAAGACTCCTTCATATCAGACACAGTCGGCTCTATCTCCGGAGACTTTTGAGATCCCCACAGGTATGCCATTACCTATTACTACTTATGAGCCATCAGACTATGTTCCTACCAGTACTTTTGCAGGATCAGTATCGATGCCTTCAATGGAGGGAACTTTAGACACTACGTCTGTCCTATCTCAATATTCTAAATACTGGCTAACACAATAAAATTTTGCTAAGTCTGCAAGAGCTCAGAAAAAGTTTGAGAAGTAGTTGAACGCCTGGGCTAAGGAATTCAAGCCATTTTTTGACCGCATTGTTGCTGAAGCACTCAGGCCTTATTAGAATATTTAGGTCAGAATGGACCACATGGAAGAGCGTGTAAACAAATAGTTGGATGGGCTATCTATTCCAGATTTTGCCTAGTTTATGGCAGAGTTTAGACAGGCACATGCTGACATAGCCGAGCTGAAAAGGAAACCATCACAACCCATCTTTGATCCTGTATTGATCATCCGTAATAAAGATGAGGGCTTCATTGATCCTATGGGTGGGCCACTTAAAGATAAAGGCAAGCAGATTGATAAAATTATTGACATGAAGGCTTCAAGAAGGAGGAGGCATAAAGATATAACACCCGAGGAAAGAGAGGCAAGAGACATGAGAAAATCTACTAAGAGATAAAAAAAGATGAAGAAAAGAGGAAGAAAAAGGATGAAGATGAAGCAACGGGAGTTTCAACTAGTTCAGCCCTAGTAAAGGGGGCCACACCTGATCCAGTCCCGTTCGAGATACCTCTTATTCAAGAGGAACCTGTTGTGAGCACCCCTACCACCATTGGGGTCACTGATGTTGCACCTGAGGCCAAAGAAGCCTCACAACACTTGACCGACTCACTAGCCTGAAAGGCTTTGCAAGTATTTCACTCTCTTATACTTTATTGTTCATGCATTTAAGGACAGAACATTTTTCTTTAGTGGGGGTAGGTATTTGTTGTGTTATTGGTCAATACGGGGGTTTTTGTTGCATGTGTTATTTTTCCTCATTCGCTATCTAGTAGAACCGGCATGTTTAGGTTGCTGCTTATGTTTGTTTTCTTGTGCATCATGATGTAAATACTATTCAGTGATTATATTATAGATGTTTCATGTTCTTTTCTTTTAGCACCTTTTGTATGTATGGATGGATGATGAATTATGGCAGAATACTGTAAATATACTTGTATATGAGAATTCTTTCTAGTTGCTTAATATATGTTGATCAACCATTTTGAATTTGTGACTGGCATTAGGATGCAAAGATAAAGTAAGCATGATCATGTGATGTAAACCCGAGAGTTTTTAGGATAAGTATGAGCTCATTGCCTGTGTGTGCGAGTATTTTGATATAGTTCTTGCATAGTGTGTACAACTAGACCTTTCCCAATTTATTTGTATTACTTTTTGGTTAAATTAATAGGATAGGATAGTAGGCCCCCTTCAATTATTAGTCCATTTAGCCGTAAAGACCCCACCAAAAAAATTTCTCCCTTTGAACCTTTTTGAGCTTTTATTAGTGGATATTCAGTCCTAATAATTCTAATTCACTCTCAGTAGGATGTTAACACCTAATTTTGGCCCTGGTCTAGTATTGAACATTGTGTACCTTAACTTAGGCAAAATACCTAAGTTGAGGGTGGCTATTATTGGGAATATAACAATATGATGTAAGTAGGTTCGGAGTTGAAATAAAATGTCTCATCTGGCCCTGATCTATTTAGATATTGTGTACCTCAACTGATAATATAAGTTGAGGGTGGCTGATGCAAAACAAAACTGGGTTATTGTGAAATTGTGGATGACTAGTATGGAGTGTAAGTAAAGAAGAATAATAGTGGTCATGGTGAGCAGGAATCAAGGGAGAAGGGAGTGAAATTTGAACTTGAAGTCACTTTCTTAAAATTATTCCTCACTTAGCATCGAAACCTCATTACAAGCCATAGAAAGTCCTGTTTGATCTTTGCAAATCAATCGTAGAGGAGCATTAAATGAGAAGGGCAAGCTTATGGGTGTATATGTTGTGTTTGCAGCTTCTTTTATGAGAGCGAGAGTCTTAATTATTCGTCCACAAGTTAAATAAATAAGGTGTGGTATACTTCTTTAACTGTGAGAGCAATCTGAGCTATACTTGCTTTTACTGATCTATGTGGGATATTGTGTTTGTGATCGTGTATTTGATGAATTATAAATAGTGCCAATTATGGATCCTGATATGTTGAAACTACATGAGTTTGGTAACAATTGAGTGGTTTAATCATGCATTGCTGAATAGTTGTGTGCCCATCATTGTCTTATTTATGTGTATGATAAGGTGTTGGGTTACTTGAGGACAAGCAATTGTCTTAAGTTGAGGGTGTTGATGTTTTGGCTTTGAAAAAAAATTTACATCTTTTACGAGGGATAATTTTTCATTTTAAGCAACCATTGTTGTATTTGATGCTTGGTTTTACTATTTTTTAAGTAAAAGACTTAGAAAATAAATGACTTGGAAAAGCAGAAGAAATGGCCATTGACAGCCTTACTAACGGGTCACCAACCTTGTGATGGACCGTCAGGGTATCCGTCAACCTTAAGAAGAATGAAAGAATCAAAGGATCTCAGCGACAGTATATGTGACGGACCATCAACTTGGTCGTCAAAGACAAGCAGCATGCAGAGCATCCAGGAACTTAACGATGGTCCAAGTTACGGATCGTCAGGCCACTGATGGTCCAGCAACTTAGCCGCTAGACCTGAGATAGAATAAGTCTGGGACCCAAGCAACGGTCCAAATGACGGATCTTCAAGCCACTGATGGGCCATGAACTCGACCGTCAACCGTGATGCGTTAATCTAAATTTCAAATTTTAACACCCCAGTACTTGGAAACATATAAATACCCAGTTTAGGGTTAGATTAGGTATATTTTATCTACTTTTCATCTTTTGAGCAACTTGTAATCTACCATTCTCTGGGAAACAAGCTGATATTGTGGATCTTAACATTTTATTCATTATTTCTTTGAAGATCAAAAACAATCTTTTGGATATTTTTGTAAGTAATTTTCTAAATTATTTATGAGAAACACAATGGAATCTTCTTCTTCTATGATGTGTGGATAAAGCTCCCATAACTTGGGTTATGGGAGCCTTGATGTGATTGGTTTCTAAGGGTTGCGAGAATGCCTGAATTCTGTAACTAATTGCAATTGTATAAACTCCTCTTCATTATTATGATCTTTCTTGGTTGCAAACTTGAAGGGTGAGCCCAAGAACACCACTTGTTTTAGTAGACATATGTGTGTTGGGAAAAGAAGAGATTTATAAGGGACTCAAAGGCTTTAACCTTTGAGTTAAAGGTTGATACCTTAACAGTATTAACCCACTTAAGAAAACAATTGAACATATCAACACATTCTTTAAGTTTGAAAGAATTAAAGGGTAATCATCTATTAAGGTTGAGAAATAAATAGATGAGCTCTAGAGTTCAATAATTCTTGCAATTGAAATTTTTTAAGTAGGAATTTGGGATAACTCACAACCTTAACTGTTGTAACATCCTGGCGAACATAATCCTAGTTTACTTATTCTTATTGAATCAAAACTTGCAAGCATACTTATTAGTTGGAACATGATTTACTACAAGCATACTTCGCTGTTACCAAACAAACCCTCTTTATTCTGGAACCTTTGATCAATAGTCCATTAATAATCATAACACTTAGTTTACACAGTATTTCCTATCGAATTTAACCCTAACCTAGTTGGGTTCTATATTTGACAGCGACCGCTTACACTTTCTAATACAATTTATAATTTGGGCGTATCAGATAGCAATGTGGAAATGGTGGAGGTAGATTGGTAGGTTGGATGAGGTATGCAGAAGGGGCAAGGTTGGTAACTTGGGAAGGCGATAGAGGGACAGGTTTGACATTTAGGATGGGGGTTCAGGTTGAACTGGTGGGTTGGTGGTTAGGTCATTTGGTTGGGTTAGATCATGGAGTTTAGATGACTATGTTAGGCTCTAGGTAGTATTTAGATGAATGAGGTTTTAGGTGTAAGAGAACCAACATCCTTAGTGATCATCCTTGGTGATACCATTTAGAGCGGAGTGCTGTGCTTACAAGTATAGTAAGGTGAAGGTCGAGGGTTGATCTTTAATCTTCTTCTAGTGGTAGACTTATAGTGAAGTTTGGGCTACATATTCTAGCGATGATCTCCTATCTCGGTTAAGAGCACTCTCTTAGTGCTGCATGAATTTTAATAATGCTTATGCTCAAGGTTCACATTCTGTATTCGCCTTGTACCCTATATATGAATCTTGACCTTTTGTTGCATTACCTATGATGTATATGGTCGTGTGTCTTTCAATGTCCAGTTCTAAGGACTTTTATTATGGTGTGTTTTGCTGGGATATTTCTTCAATTGTGACCTAGGTGGTTGTTATAAAGTACCTCATGCACCTATTGTGTCGTGTCTTATTTTGGGGGTCTCTCCTTGAGTAGCATAAGGAATTATTATACTTTAATTCATTAATAACCCTTTTATGTTAGGGTGGTAGTGGCTTCGGAGGTGTAGTAATGTTTTGAATCAAAGGAGAAGTAGAAGTCACTAACTGGGGAAGAGTTTGGGGTGATTGCTAGAGCTAAGGTTTTGGAGGGTAAGGTAAGGCTGTTGTCATGAAAAGTGGTTAGAAGGGGAGTAGGTGGTGAAGAATCCTTGTGAAGGATGTGGTGAAGAATCCTTGTGAAGGATGATAAAGGTTGCTAAACCTTTAATAGTATAGGTCACACCATGAGTATAGAAAATGTAGGCTTGAATATTATGGTTGATAGATATACCAATCGTTATGTTGGGCACACGATAATCTTGATGGAGCATGATGCTTGGTTGTAGTAGTGGAAGGGGAGTGGATTAGTATTTTAGGTAGGTGTAAGGAGTAGAGCTCTGTTGCATAAGTTAATTTCCTCTTTGCTTTGGATAGGCTTGAACATAGAAGTAGTGTATAGTTAAACTTAGGCTCTCGTAGTGATGTGTCTCTGGGAAATTATAAGTTAAATTGGAATTGTCCTCTAGAATGAGTTTCATTCATCTGGTGTTCCTTATGGTTGTGTTGAGGTAAGGTGTGGGTGGTCCTTCATTGGCTGGTTTCTTTGGGTGATATTGATATGTCAGACTATTTGTTCTATAAGGAGTTCCCGATGAGGATCTTGGGTTGGCAAGTTCGCCAGTTGCGAACAAGAAGGTGTGGCTTCAGTGAAGGTTTTATGGTGGAACCAAAACCTCGAGGAAACCATTTGGGATGCGGAAATGGACATAGAATCCACGTTGGTTCTTCATTTTGAAAATTCATGCATAAGCTATGTGATCTTTATCGCATCATTATTTTCTAACTTGGTTAAAGAAAAGGCGGTTTCCCATGTGTCTTTGCTTTCTAACTTAGTTAGAAGTTGGAATGGAGGTGTTTGGGTATAAATCGTGTTTGGGGTATGTGGTGATCTTCCCATCTTGAATTATGTCTTTGTCTTCTATTTTGGTTGAAGGGAAGTTTGATGGGTATTAATGTGTTAGCTCATCCTTGTTCTTACCTTTACCCGTCATTCGAGGACGAATGATCCTAAGTGGGGGAGAATGAAACACCCTAAACTTGGACTCTTAGAAGAAATTTCCTAAGTTTGAGACTCTGGACAAGCTACAACAAATGGGTATTAGTTGTAACCTAGGGTTTCCACAAGTGTTCTTCCAAGGGCTCAAGAGTCAAGTTTCCTTTCATGATTCTTCTTATATAAGGTAAGTTACTCCTCTCTCATTGTTAGTTCCAACTAAAGGCATGTTTTAATGTGATTTAAACAACGATTATGAATTATGAATGGTGGTTTTAAAAACCAATTATTGAGGATTTTGATGCATATTGATAGGTATTATATACTCTTGGCTTAAACTATGTTTTTACATGTTTTTGGTTGTGGTTTGCATATGTGGGTGCTTGTTGGTTATGGTTTAACAAATGGGTCCTGGGTAACCTTAAGCTTGATGGTTTATGCTTTGGTTTTGGTCTTGGCAAAAGTATACCCACAACATGTTTGATAAAATGCTTATGAGAACGTTTTACTCTATTGTTCAAATTTTATTGAAGCTATTGAATGGTATGGTTTAGTAATGGAACCCTAAATTGGTTTGGATGGTTTTTTCATGGGTTTAAATGGTTTTGAATGGCTAAAATGGTTTGAATGGTTAAAATGATTTTGAACGGTATGAATGGTTTAAACGATTAGGAATGGTTAAATGGTAAGGCCTTGATGGCAATGAAATTATCAATGAAAACCCTTGCGGTGTACACGGGAATCCCCCAAGTGAATGAAATAATGAAATTGGTTTGAATGATGAATATCTTGTGGGGTACATAGGAATCCCCCAAACAAAGCTTAATAATGAGATACTTGTGAGGTACATGAGAATTCCGCAAGTAAGCCTAATAATGATGTACTTATGGGTATATGGGAATCCCCCAAGTAAAATAAATAATGTAACCTATGGGGTACATGAGAATCCCCTAAGGTTGGCTAAAACATTGCTTGGTATGGATTTTATATATATATATATATATATATGGTTGTGTATACATGTGGTTGGTTTACTTGGATTTGAATTTTGGCATTATTTTATCCTTATCCTGAGTAATTACTAGCATTCACCCGCTAACCCGTCTTCAGGCTGCTGTATCCCCACGCAATGCAGGAACCAGCCATACTACTCCTCCTACTCATTGATCGGATTAGGGAATAGTCGGTGTTAGATTGAAGTGGTGAGCTTCCATAGTTTGGAAGGCATTCATTTCATGCTATGGATTATTTTACATATTCTTGTCTTTTTTAGACTTTGGTTTTTGGCTATGGTTAGGGGCATGTCCCGACCAAGTACTCTTTGGTTTGGCTTAGAGGCTTTGTATGGGCAACTGTGGACTTGAGTATAGAAATGGTCATGATATATTTATATATATACATTGGGATTTCATTTTTGGTTTGGTTGGTTAGTTATTAGAGGGATTTACTTGGTTAGGTTGGTCTCGGATATAGACTTATCCCAAAGTCATTACATTATTAAATATGTTATCTTGTTATATGTTTGAAATTCATCCGACATAGGGTATATGTTGGTTGGTTGGGTTGGTTATCGGGGGAGGTCTCCGGTTCCTGTAGGACTTGAGATGCCCATTACAACAAGGCTTCGGTTTGGGTCGTGTCACTCATCCTGCATGGCTCTCTTCTGTAAGGACTCTCCTGCCACTCTTCGCAGCCCATTAGATGGCTAGATTTAGTTCCGACCTTGAGTTCGACTTTCTTAGACGGACCCCTTCATAGGCCTACCGGCAAAGCTAAAGTTCAACCTTCATGGTGGACACTCTACTTGATTTCTAAGTCACATCCATGGCAAGATCTCTGCATGATCAAGTCACATATTTAAATTCTATGGTTTCAACTCTCTTGGAACATTATTGCATGACCTGGCAAACATGGCTCATCTTCTTGACCACCCGACTTAGCGGTATATCTTTTTCTCTAACACAACCTAGACTCTTTCATGGCTGACAACCCTAGCTCATCGCTTCATATGAATAAACTGCTTGACCAACAAGCTTCTGATGTACTTCACCAACTCCACTTAACGTCTTTGTCAAGTCCATGCTCCCTTCTGACCATAGTTGTCAACATACCGCTAACAGAGTTTCTGACAAACTGATGATTCCCCACAATCTAGGACATCTAAGAGACAATTATCCAACTGTCCAACTTTGTGGTTTCACCCAAACAACATTGAATGATGACCACACCTGTTGGTCCAATTCACCTTTATAGAATCTTTTTTTGAACCATATGCATCAAAAGGTGCATGTACGGTTCCTAAGGAATACAATTTTACCCTAATCAACCGACTTTATCGAGAAAGATTACTTTTTTTAGGCCAAGGTATTAATAGCGAGATTTCGAATCAACTTATTGGTCTTATGGTATATCTTAGTATCGAGGATGAGACCAAAGAGCTGTATTTGTTAATAAACTCTCCTGGGGGCTGGGTAATACCTGGGGTGGCTATTTATGATACTATGCAATTTGTGCGACCAGATGTCAATACAGTATGCATGGGATTAGCCGCTTCAATGGGATCTTTTATCCTGGTCGGAGGAGAAATTACCAAACGTCCACTGACTTGAAGTCATCCCTTAAAGGTATACTCAATCACTTTCATATTCTTCGAAGATGAATCAACCTATACAAACGAAGGAGGAATCAACGACTGTGACATGGTGTGATTCTGAAATGATGGCCCTTGGTTGACATAGCTAACTCAAGCATCTCAACATACAACCAATTCCCTTCACACAGTAGCATCGTCTCAAATGATCTCATGAGGATCAAGAATATCAATATATGCTTTGATGTGATCGCTGCAATGATATTCACAATTTGCTCTCAAACTTATGCTCTGATACCACTTGTTACAATCTCATTTTTCACTGTGTCAGCGGCAGATAATTTTTCCCGTGCAACGCTTATAGTTCCCTCGACTATAGTCCATCTTTCCTCATTTCCCAAGTCCTTGACATGATTCTATGCCTGTGGGAAGCTCGCCTTAGAGGCTTGCCCCCGTTGGTGTCGCTCTACCGATATTTCTGCTGACATGGCCGACTTATAAGAAACTATTGTGTCGCACCTTCATATGCTGGATCTCGTCCATATGCGCTTTCGGGGATGGCTACGGACATACTTGTCCCTCGCCTGGGCCTGAGTATCGCTTCGCATGCACAGTCCTATCCTCAAGCTTAACATCGCCTCATGCATGTGCACTTGGCCTTTGCTTCGCTTTGAGTAGGGCAACCTTCAATCCTTGGCCTTGGTCGCAAGCATCTTGCTTAAACAGGCCTTCCCATGTCTTATGACATAGCCAAACATAGCCTACGCAACTTCCATCCAACTTACACAATGCAGCGTCGCCCCACGACTGCGCGTCTAGGCCTACAGACCCTTGATCGCTTGGCTAAACCTTGGCCAAGCTCATAAGTTATCTCATGAGTCTATTGGGGAGAGTATCTCGATTGCTCTATCGGCTTGGAGGCATTCTTCCATCATTAGGAGAGCCTGCGGGGCATGTCGGTTCAAATATCAAGCCTCTAGCCTTGTCGAGGTGCCCAACGTTGGTCCATCCAACCCTGTGTTGCCCATAGGGTTTCCGAGACCTATGAGTACCATATACACTCCTTTAACATCCAAGGCATGCCCTTGAGGTTGTCCCTCAAGGCATCACACTTGGGGCGGCCATCTAACGACACGCCTGGGGGAGGCTAGTAGGCTGTCACCATGTATACCCCCTTATATATGCTTAAAATAAATAATTCTCTTGGCCAGCTCTACACATCATTCTGCCCGAGAATCATACTGAGGCTTTGACTGTCCATCCGACCTCCGAATTGGGTGCCATTTGTTCCTACTGATTTCTTGACTTCCTTCACACCTCCATGAAGTTTCATCCCATTCCCATACCCATGGAACAAGTTATAGCCTTCGGACCAACCAGCAAATTACGACAATGCTACTGGACTATGGCTAAGTCAAGCCCCTATCCAAACGAACTTCAAATGACCCCAAACTTGGTAAGCATACATAAGGGACCCTTAAGAACAAGGCTTTAACCCGAAATCCTTAAATTCCACTTGTAACTCCAAAATGCACGGTGTTGATATCCAACACTGCACACGATCCTCAACCATGCCTCCGGCCCCTTAGGTTCACATCAAGCCCTCACCAAATCACCTTGGCACTCTTAGGACATGTCATGCAACATATATAAATGCTTGTTGCCTCATGTTATGCCCCTTTGCCTCATCTTCAACTTCAGCTCATCCTTCAGCGCATGTCGCCTGCATAACTGACAAGGGTGCAACCTAGTTGGCACGCACAATTTTGCCGGTGGTCAAGCCCCGAAACTTTGGGGTGTCACACTTCCACTTCATCAAACCTTTGAGATGCATCTTAGTGTCTACCAGAATAGTTGTATTGGACTTTTACTTAAGTAATATTCAGTATTTGCAGATGTTGAACTTCACTATTTGAAATGCCAAAAAAAAAATTGATTGAAGAGAAAGCGACTACCTAATATTCCTCTTCCAATCTAACTCGGCTCAGTTTTGGCACGCAATGGGTGATCTTCCCGTCGACGAAGGACCTTTTGAGCACAGGTTCTCATTGTCACTTCTCTCTGACCTTTGATTCTAGGTGGGCAGCATCATGTTCATCCATAATATGTCGTCCTCAATCTATATAGTTATAATCGCTAATTCAAATTATGATTCGTTTGATTTGCATTATTTACTTTCAATCAGAGAGAATACTTGTATATTGAGTTATCGTATACTCAAAATCTAAACATTACTATGAATAACCAAGGAAAAGATTCAAAAAAATTTGCCCACAGATTGCATCACAATTTGGATTTTCTAGCTATCACAAAATGATCCTAGGAATTTTATGGTCCAAAGAATCTCGATAGTAGTTCCATGAACAATATCCAACCATGATTGATTATCAATCAAACAAATATGCATCAAAACAAGCTGGTCGAAGATCAGTTACCACTTCCATTCTATTTTCTAGCCATCACTATTATTTTTCTTAGTTATTTTTTCATTCCAAGTAACAGGACTTTACTGACATTGAACCTTTGCTTTCTTTGTTGGAGGTGCCATATTTTGGATCGAAGAAGCTGAAGCATTAGTCCTCGCCTGGCATTGACCCGAGTTATTGACTCCATTAGAGAAGCAAATGGTTTGTAGAGAGGTGACACAACACTCTTGCCAATTGAGACGCGTGAGGTCATTGATTGCTTCATCGAGAGAAATGAATGCTTCTGATGATATCTCCTCTTGCAATGTGGAGCGTCGCAGGTCCATTAACTCAATCGTGTTTACTGCATCAGCCAGAACCTTCTGTAATTTTAGCAGATCGAAGAAATTCAGAATTTGAATTAACAGTAACTACAGAATTTTGACCAGGTAAACAGCAGTTCTAATCGAAATTTGAACATTGTGAATTGTGAACTTGACCTTTTGACCCTTGGTTTTTTTGAATCCGTGAATGCTGATGATCTGCAAAAGTCATCGATACATAAGAACGGAGATTGAATTCCAGTTCTGTTTCGAACTCATTTTGGTAAAAAAACTCGAGCTACTTATACCATGAATTTGACAATTCAAACATCAAAATGACTACGAAGAATAAGAATCTCTATTTCCACACAGTTACATCATTAATCTCCGATTTGATACGGGAAAAACAACTAGGAGCAACACCTCCAAGTAAGCAATACGGATAAACACTGATGAAATACTGAATACTGACAAGCAATCTCAATACATTCGACTATTCAGAGAGAATGAGGGGTACTTTCACTGAAACCGGGCTAATTTTCTAAGGTTACTAGCTACTGTGAAACTGAAATTGAATTCCAATTCTGTTCGACCTCATCTCTTCAACTTGATTTGGTACAAATCGAAAAATGCATAGCATGAAACTGATAATTCAACATCAAAATGAATACGAACAATAAGAATCTCTAATTTCACAGTCATATCATTAATCTCCGATTTCATACTGGAAAAAAACAACTCTGAGAAAGAAATATGGATAAACACCAAAGTATTACTGAAATATGACAAAACAAGCTCACCTCCATGGATATTATCAATGATTAAGATTAGAGAACGACAAAGGGATACTGATAAGCAATCAAAATCACACAATATAATTCACTAAACAAAATACTATAGAGAAATCTCTAGACGTTGGAGATACCTCATTGAGATTAATCTCCAAATTCATACCGGAAAAACACCCCCGAGTAAGAAATGTGGTTAAACACAAAAGCAATATTGAAAATATGTTTAAACAAGCAGATCTCCATGGATATCAACGATTTACTATTAGTCAAGCAACTGAAACTGTTACGCAATCTCTACACATTTGCAGATTCAGAGAGAAACTTAATTACCTCACTGAGATTAGTTATAGTGAAATCGAATTGCTTTGGTACAAATCGCATATCATGAAATTAACAATTCAAACATCGAAATGAGTACAAATAATAAGAATCTCTAATTTCACAGGGTCACGTCATTAATATCCAATTTCATAACGGAAAAAACACCTCCGAGTAAGAAACATGGATAAACACCGAAGCAGTACTGAAAATACGTAAAGCAGATCTCCGTGGATATTATCAATGATTTATCATTAGTCAAGCAACTGAAACTCCGTAGAGAAATCTCCACACATTTGTGGATTCAGAGAGAAGCAGAGATGCCTCATAGACACATGAAAACGGAGATTTAATTCTAATTCTGTTCCAAATTCATTTCTTGAATTTGATCTGGTAAAAATCGAGCTACGAATATCACGAAATTGACAATTCAAGCATCAAAATGACTACAAATACTAATAAGAATCTCTAGTTTCACACGATCACATCATTAATCTCCAATTACACACTGAAAAAAACAACTTGAAATTGACAGTTCATGTAGGATTGCAGACCCTTACAGTTCAAACATCGAAATAAATACAAATAATAAGAATCCCTGTCTAGTTTCACATAGTCACATCATTAGTCTCTGATTTTCATACTAGAAAATATTGAAAATACATTAAAGCAAGTAGATCCCCACGGATATTATCAACTATTTACGACTATCCAAGCAACCGAACTCTACAAAATCTCTAAAAATCGAGCTACGAATGTCAAGAAAATGACAATGCAAGTATCAAAATAACTACAAATACTAATAAGATTCTCTAATTTCACACAGTCACATCATTAATTTCCGATTTCACACTGAAAAACAAATGGAAATTTGGCAATTCAAACATCAAAATTATTATCAGCGAGTTTACTAGAAATTGAAAATACGTTAAAAACAAGCAGATCTTCATGGATATTATCAACATTTACGATCATTCAATCAATTGAAACTCTACAAAATCTCTACACATTCACGCAAATTCAGAGATAAGAAGAAATACATCGTTGAGATTAGCGACAGTGAGGTCGAGTTGCTTGTTACTGCCAACGAAATCGAGATATTTTTCTAAGGTCATTTTCTGCGATTTCTTCATCACTCTGTATCTACTTTCCACCACATCCATTTCTCTCTCTCTCTCTCTCTCTCTCTCTCTGTGTTTCTCCAACTGATTTCGCGTGTGTTTGTGTAGTGTGAGTTTTTTGAAGCTTTGAACACATTGGGGATATTTATAGTGGACTGGAAATGTTATCACGTTAAATGATCCAATTTCCCGCCACTGTAATATTTAAATGAGAAAATAATCTAATCTGCATTTTACTCCTTCCATAATTATCAATTGAAACTCTATAAAATCTCTACGCATTCACGCAAAATATTGCTTAAAGAAGATATTGAATACTAATAAGGAGTTATTTATTCTTTAAAATATTGTTTACCGATTTTTTAAAAGTATAATAAATAAATTAGTTTTTAGAAAAGTTGCTACAACTTGCAATTCTGGGTCAATCTTCGAGTGGGCCGTAGTAAAAATGCCCCAAGGCAATCTGTTGAGGCGAAAGTATCGTGAAGCATGAACCCCATTAATCTGGCGTAAGCTTAGATGTTGGGTGAGTTTTATTTGTGTAAACAACATAAATCCCCTGATTAATGAAACTAATTACATAAAATCGCTTCAAGTTTTCTCTCTCCCGATTTTTGCAAATATACTCATACATTCGGCCGTCCATCATACATAGGTCGAATGTATGATAAAACAGTTAATCATATATTTAAGGTAAGATAAATCATAAATTATTTTATTGTTTCTTAATTAACGACAATAATTAGCTAATATTAACTAGTGTATGAATAAAAATAGTAATTGAAATTTCAATTTCAAAAATTTTCTAACATCACAGTAATTTTTTTTTGAATTCACTATCTGAAAAACCAAAAAAAAAAAAATTCTCCTACATTCGTTCTTCAATTCTACTAAAATCAATATGAATATCCCCATATTGTTGTGACATTTTGGTATTTGGGAGTCGGGAATTAGTTATCAATCATACAAAAGTGATGCAATCAGTTTTTGACTTTCCAGAAGCTTTTGGTCGAACTTGCTATTAGTTTGTCTGCTTTGCGCCTTCTCCTTCCTGACAGGACCTCAAAGCATCATTAATATATTGAGGCTAAGTATAGTGGAGCAGAAATTTTCATTCCCAATTGCCTTAAAAATCAACCTTATCGTTGTACTTATACATGTTTACAACACATAGCCCTTTAAATTATGGTTTTCTTGATTGGTTCTGTTAGCTGGTCTCTACCCCATTGTTGCAATGAAGCAATATTGCAATTCATGAGTTTATTGTAATCATTTTTCACTCCATGGTGCCTAGGTGATGGGTTTGAATCAAAATTGTAGGATGTTTGGAGTATTGCCGTTTCTTTCTGTAATAGTAAATCAGTATAACGCAACATATCTCAACGTATCTTGGTGCAGTCTTTGGATGAATATCATATAAAATTCACAGCATAAATGATAATTTATGGTATCCTAATTTTCTTTTAAAATCAGTCGTAGACATTGATGAACCCCCTTGTTAACAAGATATGCGAAAGCTGTGTTAGTTGTTTCCTTCTTGCAAGTGTGATTGGCTTTAAGGTAAGATTGTACTGTCATAAAGTAGATAGATCTGAATACATGTAGTGCCAGGGTATATTCATTTTAGTATTATGTTGAGCTATGTTACATATATATTTTACAATATTTGGCCTTGTAAGATTGTTAGTACTATCTAGCGCTGTGATATCCCTTGTTGTTTAATTTTAGGTTTTTTATTTGTTATATTTGTTATCTGTCCTGAGCCGGGCGTCTATCAGAAACCTCTCTACTTCACCTGTGGTAGTGGTATGGACTGCGTACACTTTACCCTCCCCAGACGCCACTTTGTGGGAATATACTGGTTAAGTTGTTGTTGTTGTTGTTGTGGCCTTGTATAGTGTATCTTTTGTATTTGGTAACAGAGTTTCATTTGTTAGTTGGTGCCTGAATTATTTTGTTTCCCTTCTGCAGTTTTAGTGGCAGTCTATACAATCTGAGGGATGAACCTTTATCCCTGTAATTGATAAGCTTGCAGTGTCGATGGTCAGGAAGGGGCCTAGTGCAATCAGTTTTGGTATTACCTTATAGAGGGAAGGTGTAAATTACATGTAATTTTGTTTAGGTGATGCAGAGCTGGTGCTATTATCTCAACAATATACTTTGTAGTAATACATTGACCTCTTTCTTGGCACCTCAGTTAGGTTTCCATTAGTCGATATGAAATTCTGTTACAATTGATATTCTATCGGAAACAGCCTCTCTACCTTCAAGGTAGGGTAAGATCTGCGTACAACTGTAACCTCCTCAGGCCCCACTTCTTGGGATTACATGACATATGTTGTTGTATACAGAAATGAAATAGATGATTAGGTTTATTTGACTTGCTAAATCATGTCTATTATTGTATTGTTGTCTTTATTCATTTTTTGGTTTAAACTTCTCTTACCATTCTTCTATTTTGGCAATTCTGCACATTGGTCATGTCCAAACAAATTAAGCACATAGATGGACTTATTTATTGTTTCTTTAGTAGCTAGCAAGTAGAAAAACTAGTAGTAAGTACATTCACGGTGGCTTATCTTCTCAATTTGTCACCATTGAACTTCTATAAAAACGCAAACAAATAAATTACTAATGAAAATCATATGATTAATTCCTTTGTTCTGGGTGTTCAAAGCTGGAGAGCTCCAATGAAATATCGATAATACAGAAAGAATGCAGCAGCCAAGAAAGGCACAAAGTACTCAACAAAAGTCAGATACTTTGGTTTGGGATCCTCTTTGATCACAAAAGCTTCCATTTCTTTGGCCTTTTTTGGTTCTTTGAAGGAATCAGTAAACAAATTATCATCATTTTGGATTTTATAGCCTTGAAGATATCCAATCTGGTATTTGAAGAGAAAGTTCTTGGCAGCTTTACTATGCCCAATATCATCAAATTCTTTAGTTGCATCCTTTCCAGCTGATTCAATCAACACTTCTTCTCTTCATATGCAATGGGTGAGCAGGGACTTTGTCAATGCGGTATTTCATGCCTTGAAACAAAAAAAATATATCTTAATTACCCAATAGTTACACATTGTATGAGGTTCACTTATACATTCAAAAAATTAAATAATACCCACATTAAACAACATTTAGACCCGTATGAGGGTAACTTATACATTTAAACATAAACTTCAGTAATGTATAATAAAATCAAACCCTAATTATACAATAGTTACACATGTATGAGGTTAACTTATATATCTAACAATTTATATCAGACCCTAAATACACAATAGTTACACCTGTATGAGGATAACTTATACATCTAACAATTTAATTCAGACCCTAATTAAACAACAGTTACACATGTATGAGGGTTACTTATACATCTAACAATTTATATCAGATCCTAAATAAACAATAGTTACACATGTATGAGGGTATCTTATACATCTCAAAATTAAAATCAGACCCTAATTAAATAATAGTTAGACATGTATCAGGGTAACTTATACATTTAAGAAATAAACTGCTATAATATATAATGTCATAATATAGATTTTCACCTTAAAATATGTATGACCTATAATCTTATCTGAATGTATAATGTTACCTTATACAATATTAATACTTTATAACTGTTTGGATTTTCAGAACTGCCAATGTATAACATATAGCAATATATTTCAGAATATCTATATTATACATTAGTGGGACAGAATAACTAATGTATAGTGTCTTATATATTATAGCTTATACTTTACAATATAAACTTCCAGAATGTATAATGTCATATCATACATATGTCAACTTATCTATCAACTTATAATCAATACCATGGATGACCGAAATCATCAAACTTCTTTTTACTTGCTACTTTTGAACCTGACTTCTTCGATCTAGAAATGGCAACTTCCTTCAATTTCTTCATTGTAACGGGGTCGTTTCGATACTTTTAACGATTCTCTGCAAAATCAATATCCTCGTAATCAAATGTACCAGGAACAAATCCAACGGGATTATCTTTTCTTTTGCATCTAACTGAGTAATTCCTTAACTAAAGTTAGGAGGATAATCCATTACCAATTTTACACTATGTTGATTTAACAGTAGTGTTAAATCAAAGTACAAAACAAAAAAATCAAAGATCTAACTTGTAGTATATGAAAAAAAAAATGAAAAAATTGAACTACTGAACTTGAATATGATTGCACAATACGGTAATTTCATACAAAATCAACATGCAAGCAAAAAAAAAAAAAAGGAAAAACTCCTGAATTGGTAAAAATAAAAAAATTAATGAATTAAATTAGAAAAATTAATTAAAGCTTAAACACTTACAAATTGATAACCTCTAATTAGAGGTTACTTGTATTTTGTCGTGATTTATGGAATTCAAAAATGGAGAAAAGTACGATTGGATAATGGGAGCACTTGGGAGCAAATATCGGAAGAAAATAACGTGGTTTTAGATGTATAATATTTAGGAGAGAGAAAAACAAAAAAAAGGATGATTTATGTAATTAGTTTGAGATTTGTGTAAATACTTTATCAAATTGGGATTTAATGTAATAAGGTAGCTTTACCTTATGTATATATGTAAATTTTAGTTTTTTCTTTTTTTTGCACCGTCAGCCCCTTCAATCTCTCTCTTTCTCCCATTAGTTTAGCGTAAGCTTAGGTGTTGGGCGAGTTTTTATTTTGAACGGTCATCCCCTTCAATCTCTCTCTCTTTCTCCCGATGATTCTTGCGTGTGTGAAATTTTTAAGTTTTGAGCACATGAGATATTTACAGTGACTGAGAATGTTAACACGTTAAAAGCATTTTGGTACCCTATTTCCAACGAATGCAGTGGAAACAAAATACACGTTCTATTCAAATGAAAATACACTTAAATTAAATTGAGACAGAAAAATGTTCGCCCGCCTCATTTTAATTGGTCGTTTTATTATAAATGCATATCATAAATTATTTGTCTACCTACTAAATCGAGACAAAATTAAATAAAGTTTTTTCTCAAGTTTATCCCACAATTAATATTCTTTGGAAGGTTAAGCGAATTAATGTGAGCAACTTTTTCATAAATGATCTTCATATCCATCACTATAATAATTTGTAAATTAGTAAAATTAATCTTGTTTATGATTTCTTAAGTATCGTGTAAAATGAAAAGTTGATCAATTCAAATGGGACAGAGGAAATACGCATCATGTACTCCCTCCGTCCATCTTTACTTGTCAAAAAATAATTGTCCAATTTTACTTGTCCAAATTGGATTAGTAAGAGTTAATTTTCCCATATATGTCTATTTTACATTTGCTATTAAGGATAGTGCTAAATGGTCATAAAAATTTGGTCATAATTGTAAAAAGACTGCAATGACTTTTCTCTTTCAAAACAAACTAATTCTTTTTTATTTTTTTTTAATCAAAGAAAATTAAAGTCTTTGTTATTCCTTAAGCGTAAAAGTCAGTTCCCACATTGAAAAATGATAATAAATAAATGATCATTCATTAAAATGTGATTTTTAATAAAATATGACCATATATATATATAATTCATGATATTTAATTTCAAGTTCTCAATATATAAATGATTAGTATTGAACACTTTATAATATGAATATACTTTCTAAATTTTAAAATGAAATGCTTACACGTGTACTTTGATAATTTTACACTTAGACCTCCTATGAAGTGTCTTTATAATTAAATATGTAATATAATTTTTAAACGATAAATTATAACCATAAATATAAATATAAATATAAATAATTTTGCACTTAGACCTCCTATGAAGTGTGAATAGAATTTATTATTATTATGACTAAATTTAGGCCAAATTTTATGACCAAAAAGATTTTTATGCTATTAAACGTTATTCATGATCCAACATTTTAATATTGTATAATTAATAGGGTGATCTAGTAAAATTAGAAAACTTCAATGTCCATTTGTATTTGAAAATTTAAATAAGATTAATACTTTATTGTGTCTAACGTAGCATGTGAATAATAAAAATTATATTGTGTCTAACGTAGCATGTGAATCATAACAATTAGGGGTCGTTTGCTAAAGGTGTGAGGGATAATCAATCCCAAAATTAATTTTAGGATGAGTTTATCTCTGTGATAACTTATGCATGGAGTAAGTAAGTAACTCATTTCGAGATTAGTTATCCTGAAATTGTATTGTTATTTTTATTATCCTGCCTTGAGTGTGGGATAACTAATCTCGTGATAGCTAATCCCAAATTAACTTGCTTCTCAACCAAACGAGCCAAGGTACATGAATGGTACACGAGTCTGGAGCTAAAAGAGATACTTTTTCAGACTAACGAGTCAAAACGGACAGTACTTTAATTTCTGTTACAAAACGAATAATTTGCCCATTTTTGAGCAAACTACAACTAACAGTGTTTGTTAAACATTTGGGGTGAAAAAATTGTTAATATGGTTTGCCCAAAAATGGGCAAAATACATTTCATAAACTTTTTTAGTAATGTGAATTGTTTGAAGAGATTCACTGAGAGATTTCTGGAAATATTCTTATACAGGAAAGGTTGTCACTTCAGTACAACTTTTTCACTTATAAATATGTTGTTGTTAATTCACTTCATTTTATCTAATTGCACTTTTTAAAATTAGTATGTAATTGCATTTTTTGTAGTGTTAAACATTCGCATCTTTAAATTTAAATTATGGATTTAAAAAGTATAGATAACAAAATATAATTTATAAAAATTAAAATTTTTAATAAAAAATGAATAGAAAATAATTACTTAGATGAAGTAAATGAACGACAATTACTAAATAGGAATTGATTTTATTCGAATTTAAATTGAAAAACTACATTACAGATTCATACTACTAAAATCATTAAAAAAAAAAAACATATTGCATAAACATTAAACTTACTGAAAGACTATATAATGACTAATCGACGGTAAAAAAAATTCAAATCAAACAACAAATCAATATAACACATAAAACTTTCAATAGTTTCTTTTTTTTTTTGTTCTTCATTCCATTTCATATTTAAAACACTATTCTCCTGCTCAGTTTCATTAAGCATATCCTTCAAATGATTTAGTTTTTCTTCGTATTCTTTTAGCAATGTCCTAAGAAAATCTCTATCTTATATGACTTCATTGAGATTAAATAGTGTGTCAAACTTCATAGTGTTCTGTGAAGCTGCGATATCATCATCGAATGTGGGTCTCTTCAATCGTGACAGAATGGTGTTCGTTTCATTTATTGATATACTTTCTATTTACCGAAAATAATCACATCCATCATTTTCCTAAAATAACAAAATAAGGAACAAGATTAACATACACATTTTTAGTTGAACAACTTAAAATTTTACCTTCAAACGCGCACAGCTCCAAAACTTACAACCAGGATTTCTTTGAATCCTTGATGTTTTATTTTACAATAATTCATTATATTTACATACATCCGGTTTAATTAAAAATAAAGACATTTCAGATTGTTGAGACATAATTATGAAGGGATTCTCAAAGCCCAAAAGAAATGATATTAGTAGAATAATATGATAAATGAATGAGAGATAAAATGGAGTGAATTAACAATAACGCATTTTAAGTGAAAAAGTTATACTGAAGTGACAAAACATTCACTGTATAAAAATATTTTCAGAAATCTCTCAGTGAATCTCTTCAGGCAATTCACATTACAAAAAAAATTATGAAATGTAGTTCATTTTTGGGCAAATCATATTAACAATTTTTTCATTCCAAACGTTTAACAAACACCGTTAATTGTAGTTTGCTCAAAAGCGGAAAAATTGTCCGTTTTGTAGTATAAATTAAAATACTGTCCGTTTGACTCCTAAATCTGAAAAAATATCTCTTTTATCTCCGAACTCAATGATACACCGTTACTTGTCAGCCGCATTTATCTAGTGTTATTGTTATATAGAGCTTCTTCCGGCATGTACATAGTCATATCTTGAATTATGTGAAGTCACAACTAGTTCATGAAAGGAAAGGGTTTGAATCATTTACGCCGTTCATGTAATTTAGTCTATATAACATGATATTTGCAATTTATTTTAGTTTATAGATCAATATAAATTACATGGACTTACTTGCAATTATCTTTTGAAGTAATCTAATTATATAAATATTCATCTGTTTCCAATTATTGGAAGAAAATAGAAAGAAAAGACCTAAGATCAAAAGAACTAGCAGACTCGGACTCGGTGTAGAAAACTTGAAGCTCAAAACGAACTAGCAGCCCAATTTCAATATGGATGTTTCACAAATAATGCAAAAAATTAAAAAGTGCAGTCTAACTAGCGCAAAACTCACAAGAACAGAAATATAATTTCAATCCTCCATCACAATCATCCTCTCTACCTAGGGCGATGCAAAAACCGAACCGACCAATAAACCGAACCAATAAAAATGTTATGGGTTATTGGTATTGGGTTATCGGGTTAACGATTTTTTATTGGTTTTGTAAAAAAAATTTATTGGGTAAACGGTTCGGTATCGGTTTTAGCTTATTGGGTTATCGGTTACACTAAGTTATTGTTTTATTCCTATTTATGTTATATATTTAAATCTCTCTCGCTCTTTATCTGTCTATCTATCTATTTATCTATATATAAAGAGAGATATGTATATATATATATAAATTATATGCACTACTAATTCATAATTCAATGATTCACAAAGTTTTAACCTATTCAGGGCAACAAAGGCACAATATAAAGTTCGGCTATTATCGTAATAAAAAACTTGAGGCATTTATAGCTTCCAACAATTAGGATTCAATTTTTTTCCTAACTAACATTCAGTTCAAGTTTGAAGATTCTTGTAAACTAAAATGCATTGCGTAGGTTTTGGCGGTAATTAAGATTTCATTTTTTTTTATGTTTGTTGTTACTATTTCTATTTTATAAATATTTTCTTATTGGTTCAACCGAAAACCGAACCGTTAAGGACCAAAAACCGATAAGAAAATATCTTATTGGTTGGTTATTCGTTTTACATATTTAAAAATCGAAAACCGAACCAATAACACGTAAATTCGAACCGAACCGACCGATGCACACCCCTATCTCTACCCTTGTAAAAACGGGATAAGACTGCATAACCCCACCCCCCCCCCCCCCCCCTCAAAACCCCACTTGTGGGATTTCACTGGATAAGTTGTCGTAACTTGTAGTGACAATCATCCTCCAAGTTCATAGTAAAAGCTAGACACAAATTAATCATCGAACGTTGGAGGAGAAAAATGAGAACCCATTTGGTGAAAATGTATGCATAACCATGCCAGTCGAAACAGGAATTTCATGATTCAAGCCGCACATTAGTCATCGGGAAAAAAGAAGCTTAAAGTCAAATGAATGTAAGCAGTACGGCGATGAGGGTCTGGCTCAGGCCAACACTTCATACAGAAATTAGTTACAAGCTATTCAAGTCTCAAAGCAAAAGTACACTAAATCAAGTATCTACTGTTCAGAAGTATACCAAAACTAGTATCTACTGATCATCTTCACTATAGCAGACTTGTATACTCTTGGTGAAGGTTAACCAAAATATATGTATCACCTCCAAAAGATTCGTGGAAGAATGCATGCTCTTCTAGTCAACATTCCTTCAACGAGTAACCATCTACTCATATAAAAGTAGAAACTCATGAACTTCTCATTTGTTTCAAAGTAATTTCAAGCTAACATTCAAAGAATAGTAACTAGTACATAATAATGACACATTACAGGCTTTACGTAAAATTTAGAAGGTTGGTGGGGAAGAAAAGACAATAAAAATGAAAGGATTCTCTTCTTTCCGAGAACAAGAACTTTCAAGTATTTAGGAGCCAGAGTGCACCAGGAAAGCTTCTGAATAACCCTTCTTGAACCCAAGTGGAGCAAGAACTAAGAAACACTATATATTTTGACCTATTGATTGGTAATTCCATAATTAGAGCTCAACAATCATAAATTTCCTTCAAAACCATAGCCATAACAATACAGCTAACAACTGAACTATAGAAGGAGCAAACAGTAATCACAATAATAGAATAATGAGAAAATCAACTATAGACTGAAGCTTGCTTCACACAGCTGAACTACTAAAGCTTCTATATAAGCGTCGTGGTAGGGCAAAGATGCACATTTAAAACTATGAGTAAATATATTTGTTTGCATCTTTTTACTGCTCTTAGTAGCTGTCCAGCGAAGATTAAACTAAGTGTTTGTTTTTTTTGACAATTAGTATTGTAAGCTAAAAGTAAGTGTTAGACCAATTGCAGTCTCTAGTGGCATCATAAGAATTTTTTTCAGTCATTAAATCCACAATTCCCCAGGAAAGTAAATAGATAGTCTCATGACCATAGCAATTATGTTCCCGGATACATTGGAAAGTGCCTATTTTCATTTTAAATTCAATCTGTTCAAGAGATGTGTCCCACAGGGCAATTTTACGAGTGTAAGCAAAAATGCATTATTCAACATGAAAATGAATTGAACAAATTAAATTGTTTCAAATGATGTATAGCATACTGGGTGGGTGGGTGGGTGGGTTTGCAAGAGGGGGGAAGGGGGGGGGGGGAGTTGCGTCATTTCAAAGGGTGCACCGTGTGGCTTATGCAAGGGTTATGGGAAAGGAAAAAAAATCAAAACCATAATGCTTTACCAATGTTCAAATAACCAGAAACTCTTTCCCTCGCCCCTCTTGCAGGAAAACCTTCCGCATCACATTTCACATCTAAGAACGAAAAAGTCAAAGAGGAGCCAGAACCAAGAGTTGGTCAAAGCCCTCACCAAACCACAAAAACATTCAATCATCTAAACGCCAGAATGAAAAAAGAAGTTAAAAGTAACAGTTTCATTCATAGATAAGTTTATTTCTTTATTTGCCAACAACAGCACAATATCAGTATAATCCCACAAGCGGGGTTTGGGGAGGATAGCAATTCTTTATGGGTCAATAAGAACAAAAATTTACATAAGCAATTTAATTTAGGTAAAATGAGAGATGCATACTTAACCAAGAGGTTTGTCATCTAGACAGTTCAGGCACATTGCGACCAATTATCAATGTAGAAAATGACCAACTGCCTAAACTTGTATAAGCCCTCAGAAGCTGATTCATGACACATGAAACACCCAACTATCCAAGAAAGATTTTGTTCACCAGCTTTGAGACTGCAAGACAAAGTTGAACAATAACGAAGGTGTTGCACAACTGAGCATATGGAAACAGGAGACCAAGGCGTAGAACATGGGTTTTCGCCACACTACTACTTATGTGCGTTTGATGGCAGGAGGGAATTAGAAAGCTTTTGATGGTGAAAAGTCTGATTTTGAAGAGGAATAACCTCTTATTTCTACTTTCTAGTATCTTTTTGGTGCAACCATGAGATTCCAATCCACATAGAGGATTGGGTGTACTTTGTGGAGAACCATATTCATGTTTAGATCTCTACACTTATTGGAATACTTCTAGTACAAGGAAACTTTCCCATCAATTAATAATATATGTTATCTCAGCTTTTACAGAAAACATAACAACATATGTCACCTTTTATAACTTCAATCTAGTTAACCTCCTTGATAACTACTCATATAAGAAATTTTATACATCAACTCCTTAACCAACGTAAACACAGAAGAAACCTTTCCTAACATTAACTCTAACAATAAGATGAGATTCAAATAATAACTCGGCAGACAGACAATGCATCCCCAATTCACATCCAGTGACAAGCACCAATTCTCCATCCTTGGCTAGTCTTGGTCATTGATCTGTTCTTTATGATTGTCAAACATCATCCCGCGTTTATTTGCACAAGTACAGGTTGAAGAAAATGGTCATATTACATCACTTGTTCACATTTATCAAGTATCCTGAATTTCACCAATGCTAACTCGAAATTATCAGGTTTATTTTCTACAGTCGCATCAAAAAGAATCCAACTAGTGCATGTTAAAAAGAGAAAGCAACTAACAACACCAATCCCAATTTTTCATTCCTCAAGAAGAACCCCAGATCGAAGAAAATGACCAGTTAAGAAAAAAATTCAATAACATAGTATATCATCACTATGATCAATTGGGAACTTCCCAAACATTAAATATCATCTAACAACTTGGATAAGAAACATCTTCATACATATTTGTATCCAACATTCACATAAATAGGTACATGCATACACTAGTGTCAATTGGATTGCTATCTAAAATCAAACACAATGAAATAAACAACAAATTCTCCCACTACAAATACATAGTCACTCACCATCTTGTGTACTATTCTTCGCACGCTTAAGCTTTTCAAGCTGAACTTGTGACTCCATAATAAGCTTCATTCTTTGAATCTCCAAATCCTTTGCGAATTGCATTCTTTGCTTCTCCAATTCCACCATTTGCCTCTGCTTAGCATCTTCAACGCGTTCGTATATCTCTGCAAATCTTCCTATTGCTTCAGCTAACCTGCTACAACCTTCTGCCAATGCCCCATTTTCCTTCCTCCTACTTAAACCGCCCGTGCCTGTAATTGTAGCCGGACTTGAAGTCTCTGATTCCTCCTCCTCTACTTCTTCCTCCGTATCCTCCGAGGCTGCAGCCGCTGCAGCTGCTGCCATAGTAGAGAAATTCCTCCGGGAAACGGCGTCCTCCATGACTGCCGCCGGTCTTTTTGACCGAGGACCAACAGGAACGGCGGACGGTGGAGGAGGAAGCAACGGAGGTGTCTTCCGGCGATTAGTAACCATCGCCGGTGACGCCGTCACCATCACCGGCGATGGCGACGGTTTGAAATTATCACCGATGAGTACATCGAGGCCGTTGAAAAACGGCCATTGCGGTACATACCGACCGTGAGATTGAGAAACCCTAGCTTTCTCGATCTTATACTTCTTCTTCAACGTATCAATCCGGTTTTTACACTGTACATCTGTCCGATATTGCTTCTTCGTATGGCCGTGAAGTGCGTTAACGGCGTTAGCCACCTCTTGCCAGTGTTTCTGCCGGAGATTCCCGCGTTTCAGTTCTAGGTAGTGAGAACCCCACGCTTCCATCAAAGTATGAGTCGCCGCTTCCGACCAACAATCCTCCCTTGACGGAAACGCCGCCAGTCGAGTCGATGCTGCCGGCGTCGGGATCGCCGGTAGTGGAGGAAGAGGTACTAGTTCGTTACGTGTCGGCGACTGCGACAGCGACGGCGACGGAGAATTGTTGTTCAAGGAGGGGCTAGCGACGAGATCGTCGTCGGACATCGGAGAGGTGACGGCGGCGGCGGAATGGGATAGTTGAACGGTGTTGGACGAATTAGGGTTAGAAGAAGAAGAAACTGGGGAAAATGAGTATGATTAAGTCGACGGTACATCGACAAAAATGTGCCGACGATGTTTCGGTTAAGTGGGGGAGGGGGGGGGGGGGGGGTGTTTTGAATTTTAGCTTTTGGTCTTTGAATATTGGGCCGGTTTAGCCCATCTATATTTTTGGGCCTTTAGGCAACATCTGGGCAAAAGTTCTTGAGAATTTTATGTAAAAATTTCGGGTGTTCGGTGTCTTATTTTGGTCGAGTAACTACCCTCATAATGGTTTGCTTTATCTTTTTTGTCGCCTATAAGAAAATTCCTACAAAATTAGTTTCGTTTTTTATATATATATAGAACAATTATCAGAGTGTTCCTTTATATTTCAAATATTTCTAAACAACTTTATACTTATTTTTTCTTCAAAAGGTTATGATGATGTCAATGGAGGCTATGGGTTAGGTATAAGGAATGTTGAAGGAGTGACACTTCTGAATTTTGCTCGGGTGTTTGGATTGGTGGTAGTCAATTCGAACTTTTCCAAGAAGGAGATTCACTTGGCTACCTTTTGTAGTTCGGTGTTTAAGACTCAGACTGACTCATTACTCCTTGGGAAAGAAGATAGGGGTATTTTTAAGGATTGTAAGGTCTTACCGAGTGAGAGTCTTTCGACTTAGCATAGGCTTTTGGTGATGAACTTGGAGATCATAAAGGAGTATAGGAGGAGACGTGTGGAGGATCAACCGAAGATTAGCTGGGGTTGTCTGACTTTGGTCGGTGCATTGGATATGGGGGATAAGTTGATGGCGAGGAAGACTTAGGAGAGTGGAGGGGATGTTGATATATTATGGGACGAGACGATCAATTGCATCAGCGAGACAGCTAGAGAGGTGTTGGGGGCCTCGAAAGGACGTCGCGCAAGCGCCAAGGGGACTGGTGGTGGAACGAAAAGGTGAAGGAAAAGGTAGAGGCTAAGAAGAGAGCATATGCAAAGTTTACTGAGATTAAGGATAAAGAAGATTTTCGAAAAACTAGGGAGGAGTTTAAGGTTGCTAGGTGAGAGGTCAAGTTAGCGGTCACGAGGGCTAAGGATGCTGCTTTCGAGAGTTTATACACATCGTTGGATAGTAAAGGTGGGGATAAAAAGTTATGCAAGCTCGCTAAGGTTAGGGAGGGGAGGGATCGGGACCTGGATCAGGTGAAATGTATAAAGGATGTGGATGGCAAAGTTTTGATGGAGAAGGGCCTTATTAGAAAGAGGTGGCAGTCTTACTTTCATAAGCTCCTGAATGAAGGAAGGAATACTAGCATTGTGTTGGGGGATTTGGAGCATTCTGAGAGCTTTCGCGATTATGGTTATTGTAGGTGTATTAAAGTTGAGGAGTTTAAGGGGGCTATTCGTAGGATTCATAGAGGTAGAGCGACGAGGCTAGATGAGATTTCAGTGGATTTTTGAAAGTGTACTGGAGAGGCAGGTATGGAGTGGTTGACTGGATTGTTTAAATTAATTTTCAAGACGGCGAGGATTCCTAAAGCTTTGAGGTGGAGTACGATGATTCCGTTGTAGAAGAATGAGTGTGACATTCAGGATTGCAACAATATTGGGGTATCAAGTTGTTGAGTCACACTATGAAGGTTTGGGAGAGGATAGTGAAGTTAAGGTTGCGAAGGATTGTTACTTTTTCTGAAAATAAGTTTGGATTTATGCCAGGGCATTCGACTACTGAAGCCATGCATCTCGTCAGGAGACTGGTTGAGTAGTATAGGAAAAGAGAGAAGGATTTGCATATGTTGTTTATCGAATTAGAGAAGACCTATGATAGAGTTTCCAGGGAGGTTCCTTTGAGGTGTTTGGAGGCTAGAGGTGTACCTTTAGTGTATGTTATGGCGATTAAGGATATGTATAATGGAGTCAAGACTCGGATTATGACTGAGGAAGAGGACTCGAAGCACTTTCCCATCTTGATGGAGTTACATCAAGGATCGACGCTTAGTCCATTTTTTTGCCTTGGTGATGGATGTTTTGACGCGACACATTCAAGGTGAGGTGCCTTATTGTTTGCTTTTTGCGGATGATGTAGTCTTAATTGATGAGACACGTAGTGGATTTAATGTTAAATTGGAGGTTTGGAGGCAAACTCTTGAGTCTAAAGGGTTTAGATTGAGCAGGTCAAAGACGGAATATTTGGAGTATAAGTTCAGTGATGTGTCTCATGAGTCTGATGTGGTTGTTAAGCTTAACCCTCATTCTATCAGTAAGAGAGATAGTTTTAAGTATGCGGGGTCTATGATTCAGGAGAATGGAGAGATTGATGAAGATATCACTCATCGGATTAAGGTAGGATGGATGAAATAAAAGATCGCCTCTGGAATTTTGTATGACAAAAAGGTGCCTCCCAAACTTAAAGAAAAGTTCTACAGAGTGGTGATTAGACCAGTTTTGTTGTATGGAGCGGAGTGTTGGCCTGTTAAGAAGGCCCATATCCTGAAAATGAAGGTCGGGGAGATGAGAATCTTCGGTGGATGTGTGAGTGTACTAGGAAAGATAGGATTAGAAATGAGGTTATTCAAGATAAGGTGGGAGTGTCTTCGGTGGAAGCTAAGATGAGGGAAACGAGGTTGAGATGTTTTGGTTATGTGATGAAGAGGAACACGGATGCCCTAGTGGGGAGGTTGGCTAGGGATAATTTCAGACGAGGTAGAGGTAGACCGAAAAAGTATTGGAAGGAGGTGATTAGACATGACATGGAGCAACTCCAGCTTACTGAGGACATGACCTTGGATAGGAAGTTGTGGAGGAAAAGAATTAGGGTAGAAGGTTAGTCTGAGTTTAGGATATTGTATTTTTAGTGTGTTACTTGGAGTATCTTGTTTATGGAATTATTGAATATGTTAATTTCTATTGTATCTTGTTCTTTTATTATTTCTTATCTTAGATTATTTTATATTGAGTCAGGATCTATCGGAAACAGTCTCTCTATCTCACATTTGAGGTAGTGGTATGGACTGCGTACACTTACCCTCTCCAGACCCCACTTGGTGAGAATATATTGGGTATGTTGTCGTTAACTTCATACTTATTTATCTTTCAACTTCTATTTTTTTTTATTTTTCTTTTATTTTTATTTTTTCTTTTCTTTTTTTTTTAATATTTTTTCAACCCTTACTTTTTTATTCATTTCCTCCTCTCAACTTCAATTTTTTTAAAATATTTTTTCTCTTTTTTAATTTTCTTTGATTTTTATGCTTTCTTTTCTCCTTTTTTTTAAAATAAAAATATCTCGACCTTTATTTTTGTTTTGTCTTTTTTTTAATTTTTGCTCAACTTTTATTTTTTTTTCATTTCTCCTCTCAACTTTTATTTCCCCATGGAGAAGAGTCGACACTACTAGATTATATCTTGATTTATGATGTGTTCTATAAATCTTTCCTTAAAAGCAAGACTTAGAATTTTCAAACAACAAGTTCAAGAATTTTCAAACAATAAGTTAGGTACATTTGGCAAGAGTCAACACTACCATGTTGTGTTTTTTAACTTATGAAATGCTTTATAACTCTTGCCTTAGAGACAAGACTTAGCCCAAAGACCATCAAACAATAAGTTATGTCTCATGTGCAAGAGTTTAAACTACTATATTGTGTATTAATTTATGAGATGCTCTATAACTCTACCCTTAGAGGCAAGACTTAGACCAAGAGCTTTCAAGTAATAAGTTACGCCCCATGGGAAAAAGTTGACACTATCACATTGTGTTTTTATTTGTGAGATGTTATATAACTCTTTCCTTATAGGTAATACTTAACCAAAGGGACTTTCAAACAATAAGTTATGCCACATGGGTAAGAATTGACACTACTATATTATGTTTTGATTTATGAGATTCTCTATAACTTTTGTCTTAGAGGCAAAAAATAACCCAAGAACTTTTAAACCATAAGTTATGTCTCATGGACAAGAGCTGACGCTACCACATGATGTCTTGATTTATGAGATGCTTTATAAATCAAGGACTTTCAAACAACAAGTTATACCTCAAGGTAAGAGTTGCACTACAAAAAAAAGGGGAAAATTGACCACAAAAACCAACCACATGTGGTCGGTTTTTCCCAATTTCCGACCACAAAATCGACCAAAATTTGTGATCGATAAAGTAGTGGTAGTTTTTTGGGGTCGGTTTTTTTTAAATATATATATATATTTAAAATTCATTATTATTTTATTAAAATTAGAAAAAATAATTTTAGGGAAAAAAAAGACCACAAGTGGCCCGTTTTTTATTAAATTAACTAATTAATTTTAATATTAAATCGACCACTTATGGTCGGTTTTTAATAAATAAATTAATTAATTAATTAAAAAATTGACCACAAGTAGTCGGTTTTTATTAAATTAATTAATTAAATTTAATAAAAATCAAAAACCGATCACTTGTGGTCGGTTTTTCTGGGAAATTTTAAAAAAATTAAAATCAAAACCCAAATATAGCATGCAACAACAACAATCCAATACAGCAGTAACCAAATCAAATACAGCAACAACAACAACCAAAAACCAAATGTAAATACTTTCAAAGGTGTACAACACATACAAAATGTCCAACAAAAGTTAGTACGAAAAAACTACAACAATAGTTTCAAACAACAAAATGTCTAAATTCAAAGTAGAACACATAAAAAAAAAACTAAAAGTCATCATCATCGAATTCGTCCTCGTCTTCCATATCATCATTCGTGCTGAAATCATCCAGGAGGCCTAGACCTTTTGCAGCCCGAACTGCATCACCAGGACACGAAGGAATAACCCCCGCAGTCTGAATGAAAGAGTTGAACTGCTGCTGCAGCATCTTGATTTGTGATGTTGTTGCCTTCTCCGTCTTCTTCTGCCTCTCTCTCTGTTCAGCAAACCTCTCTTTCTATTTAGCAAGCTCTTCAGTGAGTTGATAAACCATATTTTGTAGTCTTTCAATGATTTCTCTATCAACTGAAGAGCTAGAGTATGCAGCGCCGGATGAACATCTAATATTATCGCCAAAAAGTTTTGTGTGGTATCCGTAGAAATGGCCTCTATTTGTAGGACCCGCAACTTTTGTCCATAACTCCTCCTGTACATGCTGTGGTATTGGGTCACCCTGACTTTCAGGAAGCTGACTACTACGATACTCACCAACAAGACGCATATATTTGTCCTATATTCAAAGTAAAGTTAATACTAAAAGTCAAAAAATATTAAAGTAGTTATAATTGAATAATATCAACTTTGAGAAAAAGATTCATCAATTCAAAATTTATTTCTTACGTGGACAGCTTTTGCACGAGCTTCAAGCCAGACATCTTCATCAGTCGAGTTCTTTTTCTTTTTCAGATGAGTCTGCTCGAATAGCTCATCAGTTGGTATTTCCCTACCCTTTTCTTTTTCCTGCATATGAAAAAATTATCAATGTTCAAATATTAAAAAAATTTAAATAGAAACAAACAATTAAAACTATAAAAGTTACATACCATTTTTTCCTTCACAGCAAGAGTACTTCTGGCACCTGCAGTATGTAGGGAGACACCCTTGGATGATGCCCGGGCTTTCTTTCCTTTTTCACTCAACAATTGGTATTCTACGCTACTCCAATGGCAAAGGTACAGTTGCCATGCGGCTTCAAGAATCCACTTAGGTTTTACCAATTTCTTTCGGGCATAATCCAAGAGATCGTTAAATCTGGCTCTACATCTTATGAAAAAGTTCTTCTTTATAAGAAATGTATTTGCATCACCCCACCGGTAAAATTTCTACAACAAAAATATAATAATATTCAATCTTTTATTCTAACAAAGTGTTAATAAGTAGTCGATAAGTTAAATTTTTACCTTAAATTCTTCAAACATTCTATCCCTGTCAAGTTCTAGAACCTTTTGCCAGCTGGTCCAGTTGCCGTTGAAATGTCAAGTAATGCATATTCGTGCCTTTTGTCCAACTCTAGCATCTGGACTAAACCTACAACACAAGATCAAACAGTAATTTCATAGATCATAATAATATAGTAATGAAAAAATGAGTAACATTATTATATTTAGAAATCTTACCCTCTCGCAACTGGAATAAGATAAATCCTTCTAGAATCATCTCTGTCTCCTGGCTGCCTAGTAAGTGATGGTGGATGCACTGGCGTGGGCGGATCTGAAGCACTAGATAGAGTGCTTCCAAGATGAAGATCCGATAACCCAATAGATCCAACAGAATCACTGTGCGAAGCTGCGTGACTGTTGCAGGAGGGTATCGATGATGGTACATATCTGAAGGGGCCAGTGGTGTCCAATAATCCTGTGCTGGTGGTGGTACGGTCATAGCAGTAGAATGAGTCGGTGCAGACCCATGTAGTGGCCCCACATGCATAGGAGTAGGTATCGAATCCTCGGACGACCTAGAATATGAGGGTCCCGCTGGCGCATCAGCAAATCGACCCTCAGATATATAAATGTCTGTCGGTCGTCTATAAGACGAAAGTTGTCTATTTTTTTTTGGTTTCGTAGTATCAACTTTTGTCTTACCTTTGTCACCTCTGCCTGACATCTAAATTATGTTAAGTTAGCAAATAGTTAGTTACTACAAAATGAATGTATAAGAAAACATTCCAAGTAAACAATTTCAAATTATTAATTCACCTTTCAAATAGCTCCAACAACATGAGATATAGATAAAAATATTTTTATTACTATATAAATCATGGAAAAGTGGAAACAATAAAGTAAAACAGTATATTACATATCAATCTTAAACAAGAAGCATAAAGGTAAATATATAGTACAAAGCATAAAGACATCAATACATAATAAATACAAACTACACATCTAATCCTCCTCTTCTGAAGACTCTCCACTAAACCATTCACCATCTTCGGAGGTTTCCTCATCTCCTACCCACTCAGCCTCTTCTTTCGTAATATTAACTTCTTTAAATATATTTTTCGGGTGATTCAAACCGTCCACTAATTCAACGTCCACTAGCTGGTGATTAATCTGCATTTCATTTTGATACGCAGTCTCCAGCATATTCTCAACCTCCACCCGGCCTATAGGCTTTGTTTTTGTTACAGCCCACTGATCAGACTTGTCATTGTTCAACGGATAAGGAGCATAATACACTTATTTAGCATTTTGCGCTAGAACAAATGGATTATAAATAGGATACGAGTTATTCTTCTTCACTTCAATGATATTATGCTCCCTATGTACTCTTGTGCTTGGATTAAACCACTTACATCGAAAGAGGATAATTTTTTAATTAGAAAACCAGCATACTCCAGTTCTAATATCTCGTGTATGATGCCAAAGTAATCAACATCATCATCACCCTTAACCCAAACACCACTATTATTTATTTTCCTTGTTCTAGAGTGTTGTTCTGTGGAAAATTTAAACTCATTTACTTTGTATTGGGACATTGCATTAGCTTCAACTGGACCTAAAGAAATATCTCTCAAGAGCTGATCGTATTCGCTGCATTTGGTGAATGGTGTACCTAAAAATATTATACATATATATATTTTAGTTGAGGAATGTGTACATGTTTAAACTTTGTAGAAATATTAATACATTTACGAACCTCATTTTTAAACCATGTTGCAAAGGATGCATACACTTGATTTTCATGGAATTGAGTCTTAAATGAACTGAATATCTAACATGGGAAACACAATTAGTTTCTTTAAGTGAATGAGTAAACAAATAAGATATGCTAAAATTTTAATCTCCTTACTTCAGAAAGAGCTCATTTTCCGGGCAATTCAGCATGATATACAAAGTTGCTGACTTACGTTCCGTAGGAGTAAGGCGGAGAGGTATGGTCTTTTTAGCCTTACAACCAGATTGATTAAAATTGATATCGGTTGCAAATTAGGCTTATTCATATCGTCCTAATGATTATTAGGTCAGTTTCTTGAATAAGCAACTTCATCACGAAAGTAGTATGAACAAAATTGAGAAGTTTCTCTTGCAAGATATGCCTCAGCTATAGAGCCTTCCACCCTATGTTTGTTTTTGGGACCCCTTTTCAATTTTTCAATTGCCCTTTACAATGTTAAGGTTAGATGTTTACTATATTTAAAAAAGATATGTATGAATTTAAATATGTTGCAAATGCTTACCGTTCGAATGGATACATCCACCTAGTTTGAACTAGATCGCCTAGCCGAGCTTCGTGCACAAGGTGAATGGGAAGATGTTTCATCACATCGAAGAACGCTGGCGGGAAAATCTTCTCCAGCTTATTGGTGATAATAACAATATTACTTTCCATTCACGCTAGATTTTCTTCTTTTAATGTGGTGGCACATAAGTGCTTGAAGAACAAACTGATCTCTGCTATTGGTTTCCATATGTTTTCAGGTAAACCAATAAAAGAAATTGAAAGTAATTGTTTCATGAAAATATGACAATCATGGATTTTCATTCCATGCAAGATTCCTTGTGTCATATCAACCTTTTTTTTTCAAATTTGAGGCATATCCATCGGGCATCTTCAAACTTTGAACCCACTCACATATTTGACATTTTTGGTCCAACTTGAATGTAAAACTAGCCTTGCTCTTAAGAATATTATTGTTGGCCCCCTGCTGTAAGTGTAATTCTTTGCGGTTGTAATATTCTGGCAAGTCAAGTCTGGCCTTAGGATTATCCTTTGTTTTGCCGGTGACATCCATAACTGTGTTGAACAAGTTTTCAAAATAGTTCTTCTCAATATGCATGACATCAATATTATTTGTAAGTAAATTATTTGGCCAATATTCTAACTACCAAAATATACTTTGTTTAGTCCAGTTATGCGAAACGACATATCCATCAAGCCTGTACAATCATTTCTCGCTGGCGTTAGGCAAATTCTGAACTATTTTCCAGACGTCATGACCAGAAAGCCTTGGAGGTGGACCATCATATTCCCTTCTATTCCTTCTGAATGCATTCTTGAGTATCCTAAATTCATGATCAGGTGGCAAAAAACAACGATGACAATTAAACCATGAATTTTTCCTGCCATGTCTCAATATGAAAGATTTTATTTTTTCCATGCAGTATGGACAAGCCAGCTTTCCAGTTGTCATCCACCCAGACAACATTCCATAAGCAGGAAAATCATTAACAATCCACATTAGATATGCACGCAGATTGAAATTCTATTTAAGAGAGATGTCCCTAATTTCAACCCCCTCATGCCATAAAATTTAAAGTTCATCAATCAAAGGTTGCAAGTAGACATCTATTCCATTTTTTGGATTACGCGGGCCAGGAATAACACAATTTAGAAATATATAGGGACTAGTCATCAACAGGTCAGGAAGAAGATTATAAAGAGTGATAAATACAAGTCAACATGAATATGGCGCACCACCAACTAAAAAAGGAGAGAACACATTCGCACATAACCCTAATCGAATGTTTCGTGTTTCAGCTGCAAAATCTGGATAAGTTGCATCAAAATGGTTCCAAACCTCTCCATCAGATGGATGACACATAACACCAGTGGCCTTCTATTTTCACTATGCCATCTCATATGAGGAGCTGAGCTGTTTGAAGCATACAACCTCTTCAACCTTGGTATAAAAGATAAATAATACATCGCCTTTATAGCAATTTTATTACCAGTAGAACCATGATTATATCGAGAGTGCTGACAAAACTTATAGAACTCTAGCTTAGCATCTTCCTTAAAATATAACATGCAGTCATTTTTACAATAATCAATTCTAACCGAGGAGAGACCTAACTCTGACACCAATCTTTTTGCCTTATAGAAAGAATCAGGAACCTCCAAACCGGGGTCAACTAACTCTTTAATAAGGTCTATCATTGATTCCATTCTTCCTTCAGCAATATTCCAATTAGATTTAATACTTAATAATCTAACAGCAACAGACAAACGAGAATGCGAACACCCGTCAAATAAAGGATGACTAGCAGCATGCAATTCTTTGTAGAAATTGCCCGCTTCGCTATTAGGAACATGTTCAACATTTTTCCTAAAGTCAACCCCGTGTTGCATCCCAAAAGCATCGTGCACCATTTCTGTCATCCTAGTATCTTGATATTCATTATGCCCTGTAGACCTACTACTTTCTCCAACAACAAAGTTATTTTGCGCAACATCCCCATGAATACCATGCAATCTTAAAAAGTACTCGTAAAACCCCTTTCTATAAAGATGTTCCTTTACATCTTCTTCACTTACAAGATTTATACCATCACATCTAACACAAGGACAATGAATAACCCGATAACGTCTCCAGATATCAAGTGTTTTAGCATGTTCAACAAATCTTTTGACACCTTCAACAAATTCCTCCCTAATACCCATTCTATTATCACTGTTTCGTTGATATATCCAACTATAATTAGGTTCCATCTACGCAATCAATCAGATTCAATTAATAAGATCAAGTTACAAAAACTTAACCATTTTCAAGCAACTAAATCACCAAACAAACCACATTCAAACCATAAAAATCTCTTTTAAAGTCTCTAGACTTAACCATTTTCAAGCAACTAAGTCACCTAACAAACCACATTCAATACAAAAAAAAATCCCCTTTAAAGTCCCTAGACTTAACCATTTTCAAGAAACTAAGTCACCTAACAAATCACATTCAAAACACAAAAATCCCCTTTAAAGTCCCTAAACTGAACCATTTTCAACCAACTAAGTCACCTAACAAACCACATTCTAAACAAAAAAAATTCCCTTCGAAGTCCCTATAATTAACCATTTTCAAGTAACTAATCCACCAATCAAACCACATTCTAAATAAAAAAATCACCTCTAAAGTTCCTTCACTTAACCATTTTCAACTAACAAAGTCACCAACCAAGTATCATTCAAAACAAAACAAATATCTCTTTGAAGTCCCTAGACTTAACCATTTTCAAGTAACTAAGCCACCAAACAAACCACATTCCTTCAAAGTCCCTACACTTAACCATTTTCAACTAAGTCACCTAATAAACCACATTCAAAACAAAAAAAAATCCTTTAAAGTCTCTAGACTTAACCATTTTCAAGTGACTAAGTCACCAAACAAACTACATTCAAAACAAAAAAAAAATCTCTTTAAAGTCCCTAGACTTAACCACTTTTAAGTGACTAAGTCACCAAACAAACTACATTCAAAACAAAAAAAAAATCTCTTTAAAGTCCCTAGACTTAACCATTTTCAAGTGACTAAGTCACCAAACAAACCATATTCAAAACAAAAAAAATCTTCTTCAAAGTCCCTAGACTTAACCATTTTCAATCAACTAAGTCACCTAACAAACCACATTCTAAACAAAAAAAATTTCCTTCAAAGTCCCTATACGTAGCCATTTTCAAGTAACTAATCGACCAATCAAACCACGTTCCAAACAAAAAAATCACCTCTAAAGTTCCTACACTTAACCATTTTCAACTAACAAAGTCACCAACCAAGTAACATTCAAAACAAAAAAAAATCCCTTTAAAGTTCCTAGATTTAACCATTTTCAAGTAACTAAGCCACCAAACAAACCATATTCAAAACAAAAAAATCTCCTTCAAAGTCCCTACACTTAACCATTTTCAACCAACTAAGTCACCTAACAAACCATATTCAAAACAAAAAAACTCCCTTTAAAGTCCCTAGACTTGACCATTTTCAAATAACTAAGCCACCAAACAAACCACATTCAAAACAAAAAAATCCCCTTCAAAGTCCTTACACTTAACCATTTTCAACCAACTAAGTCACCTAACAAACCACATTCAAAATAAAAAAGTTTCCTTTAAAGTCCCTAGACTTAACCATTTTCAAGTAACTAAGCCACCGATCAAACCACATTCAAAACAAAAAAATCCCCTTCAAAGTTCCTAGATAACTATTTTCAACCAACTAAGTCACCTAACAAACCACATTCTAAAAAAAAAATTCCTTCAAAGTCCCTATACTTAACCATTTTCAAGTGACTAATCCACCAATCAAACCACATTCTAAACAAAAAAATTACCTCTAAAGTTCCTACACTTAACCATTTTCAACTAACAAAGTCACCAACCAAGTAACATTCTAAACAAAAAGTCACCTCTAAAGTCCTTACACTTAAACCATTTTCAAGTAACTAAGCCACCAATCAAACCACATTCTAAACAAATAAATCACCTCTAAAGTCCCTACACTTAACCATTTTCAAGTAACTAAGCCACCAATCAAACCACATTCTAAAAAAATAAATCACCTTTAAAGACCTTACACTTAATTATTTTCAAGTAACTAAGCCACCAATCAAACCACATTCAAAATAAAAAAATCCCCTTCAAAGTCCCTACACTTAACCATTTTCAGCAAACTAAGCCACCAATTAAACCACATTCTAAACAAATAAATCACCTTTAAAGACCCTACAATTAACCATTTTCAAGTGACGAAGCCACCAATCAAATTGCATTCTAAACAAAAAAATCACCTTTAAAGTCCCTACACTTAACAATTTTCAAGTAACTAAGTCACCAAACAAGTCACATTGTAAACAAATAAATTACCTTTAAAGTACCAACCAAATGATACAAGTTCAAGTTCACAATACAAGAAACAAGCAACAATAAGACCAACAAGATGTCAACAACAATGCTAGTGAATCGAACAAGGCCTCACACGGCTTCACTAGACTTTAATATGAACAATAACAAGAAGATAACAAAAATGCTAGTGAATCGAATAAGGCCACACACGGCTTCACTAGACTTCAATATGAAAAATAATAAGGCTTCATTATAACAAATTAGAGAGAAGTCAACTTACCTTAGCTTGGCTTAAATTAAAGTGAAAGAGAACAGCGGTCACCGAAAAAATAGCAAAGCAATCCTTTTCCTGAATTCGGATTCTGTCAAACAGTAACATCAAATTTCAAGCAACCCATTAGGCTAGTAGAATTTAAAAAACTTGATCATTACGCAAAATAATAAAAATCTTGGCATCATTATTTTCTCGTATCTTAGCTTAAAATTACCATAAACAAACCACCAATATTCTGCTAAAATTACCTCTAAAGTTCCTAAATGACTTACTAAAACACACAAAGAGGGGAACTTTAAGCTAAAATTGAATCTTGACCTAACTAAAAGGAAATTTCTTGAACTAAAATTGAATCTTGAACTGACTAAAAGGAAATTTTCATTATTATTTTTACTTTCAACTAACTAAAATTATGTAATGAAGCATAATAACTAAAATTGAATGTTCAACTAACTAAAAGGAAATTTCTTCAACTAAAATTGAATCTTGAACTAACTAAAAGAATATTTCTTGAACTAAAATTGAATCTTCAACTAACTAAAACAAAATTTTCATTACTTTTTTTACATTCAACTAACTAAAATTATGTAATGAAGCATAATAACTACAACAAACACTTTTAAAACTTTGAGCTAACTAAAATTACTACCAAGACATAATAAATTTGACCCTTTAGCTAGTATCTAACAAGAAAAACAAAGAGTTAAAGTTTTTGGAACTTACCGGAGCTTGGGGCGGCGGAAATCGGGGGCAATGGGGTAGATTTGCTGATTTAGAGGATTTGAGGATTTGGGGAATGTGAGAATCGGGTTTTTTTTTGGGGGGAGGAGGGGTTGATTTGGGGTTTTTTTTTTTGTTATAATGTTTAAAACCAATGGGGCGGGTCGGGTTTAATTAAAATATTTTTTCTTAATAATTCACGAAAACCGACCACTTGTGGTCGGTTTTCGTGAATTATTAAAAAATAATATTTTAATTAGTTAAAAATAAATAAAAATTAGTTAAAAAGATAAATTAATATATTAATTAATTAAGTTACATAAAATTTTACAAAAATGATCACAAATTAAAATATAAGTGTTCGATTTACTTTTATAATAATTATTATCGAAAAACAATCACATGTGCTCAATTTTAATAAAATGATTTAATCATATAATTAATTATGCTATCATCATATTTAATGCAATGTGTATATGTACAAATCAGATACTTGATTATTTTATCAACACATTAACAGGAGTAGTATATTTCCTCAGTAATATAATAGTATCAATGAATTTTGTGAATTACGATATTTTATATATTTATATATATACAATATCATAATTAAAAGCTAATTAATCAAAAATTTATCGTAATTTACAAAATTCATCGATATATATATAGATATATATATACACCTCGCTCACAATACAATGTGTTAATCCCCTTCCCCTGCTTCCTTCCTCCCCCTCTCATGCATATACCTCGTAATACTAGTCTTACGTTATTACAACTTCAAAAAAATACTCATGTCTACATTGACCGAAAATAGTATATTGACTTCCTCAATAGTTTGATATATAGATTCAGTTATCTAACTTTCGATTGCTACATACGTCACTACATGAGATATATGTACATATATATATACATATTCAATTGTCTGTCAGCTTTAAAATACGTACAATAAACATCACATACACGATTTTACTATCCCATAATAATATACAACGTATTTCACAAATACTCGAATGAATTATAGATTACATTATCCTATGTCATTAGAATACTTTCACAGTATATTATATATATACTATATATATATACCTATACATACACGCACATATACACACTATCGACTATATCAAGTTCTAAGTACGTACTATATATATCACACATACGTACACAAGTACTAGGTTTTGACTACATCGTTCATCAATCGATCACTACATCATATATAAATATCTAAATATATATATATATATAGAGAGAGAGAGAGAGAGAGAGATTTATACATATAAACTCTTGAATTCGTACTATATATATCACATCCACAAGTATATTACCTTATAATAGAACACGTTCATTATATTCTGATGAATTATCGGTTATATATTACATTATTATGACTGTAAATACGTACTCTAAACATCACCTTTCAAATACGTACTATAAAGATCAGTTTTCATCTTTCAAATACGTATACAACCGTTTTCAATGGTCTATCCCAACGCTATGATATATATACACACATATTCAATATATAAAGATTATGCATGTTTAACGGCATTTAACGTATGTATAAAAAAAATATTTATTTTATATATTGAAACATAAGTAAAAGATAAAGATTACGTTATACACAATTTGTATATTATATTTGATATATTTTTAGTGTGAGTTTTTTCATGTTATATTGATTAATTTTTATTATTATTATATTGGTTATTGACTACATGTAATCAGTATAATTTTAAAAAATATATATATTAGATTATTTTCTAATAAAGAAAATATATTATATTATATATGTAATTTAATATATTATTTTTACTAATAACAATAATTATATTACATAATCTAATATATTATTTTTACTAATAACAAGATTATATATGGGATATAATTACTTTTTAAAAATAATTATTTACTTTTTATCTTTTTTAAATCCAAAACCAACCACATGTGGTTAATTTTTAAAAATTTTACTAATATTATTTAAATTAAAAACGACCACAAGTAGTCATTTTTTTAAATTTAATTTAATTTTGTAATTTCAATAAAACCCGACCACAAATGGTCGGTTTATAAAAATTAATTTCTTTTTATTTTAAATAAAAACAGACCACAAGTGGTCTCTTTTTTAAAAATATTTTTTTAAAAAAAAAATAATAAAATCGACCACAAGTGGTCGATTTATTTAAAAAATTAATTATAAAATAATTTTAAAAAAAAAGGCCACTTGTGGTTGGTTTTTGAAAATATTTTTAAATTAAATTTTTTTAAAAAAAATGACCACTTGTGCTCAATTTTCTTATTTTTCTAAAATTTTAATTATTAAAATATAAAATAATTAATATAAAAATTACTGGAATATTTATTTTGATATTTTATAATAATAAAGCGACCCCATGTGGTCACTTTTTTTAATAAAAATTTTTTAAAAAAATAATTAAAAAATCGATCACAAGTGGTCGATTTTTTCCGACTACTTTTTGTGGTCGGTTTTGTGTGGTCGATTTTTCCATTTTTTTAGTAGTGTTGACATTACCACATTATGTCTTGATTTATGAGATGTTTTATAAATCAAAAACTTTCAAATAACAAGTTATACCCCATGGGTAAGAGTTGACACTACCACATTACGTCTTGATTTATGAGATGTTCTATAACTTTTGACTTAAAGGCACGACTTAATCCAAGGACTTTCAAACAATAAGTTACGCTTCATGGATAAGAGTTGACACTACCACATTGTGTCTTGATTTATGAGGTGTTCAATAACTCTTGCCTTAGAGATAAGACTTAGCCCACAAGTTACACCCATGGACAAGAGTTGACACAATCATATTGTGTATTAATTTAACTGATGCTCTATTAGTCTTAACTCTAAGATAAGAGTTAACCCAAGAACCTCCCAGAAAAAATAAGTTACGCCCAATGAGAAAGTATTGTCACTATCACATTGTGCCTTGATTTATGAGATGTTCTATAACTCTTTCTTAGAGGCAAGACTTAACTCAAGAATTTTCAAACAACAAGTTATGCCCCACGAGCAAGACTTGACACTACCACATTGTGTCTTGATTTATAAGATGTTCTATAACTTTTGCGTTAGAGGTAAGATTTATCCCAAAGGACTTTCAAACAACACATGTCATTAAACTTACTTTGATGTCGAAGAAAGAAGATTGCTTTGCGGATTATTTAGGTTTCTATTAATTAGCAAAATATAATAAAAGTTGAGAAAAAAGTAAAAGAGAAGAAACAAAATAGAGGAAAGAAAAAAAAAAAGACGGAGAGAAAAAGGAAAAAAAGAGAAGAAAAAAAATAAGGGTTAAGAAAAAAGAGAAGAATAAAAATAAAATAAAAATAAAATGAGAAGAAAAAAATAAAAATAAAATTTCAGGAAAAAAAAAAGAAAAAATGAGAAATGATTAAAAATATAATGATAAAGGTTGAGACAAATGAATTAAAAATAAAAAAGAAATGAAGAAATAAATAATATTTGAGAAGAAAAGAAAAACGAGAAAAAAATTAAAAGAAAAATAAAGGTTGAGACAAATAAACTAAAACAAGGAAAAATATAAATCAAGGAAAAATAAAAAAGTAAAAAGAAAAAGTTGAGAGACAAATTAACATAGAAATTGTGAAAATATTTAAGTTGTAGATTGACAAAAAATATATATGTTCTATACATAAAAAAAAAATGACTAGTCATTAAAAAATTTTCTTATGAGGGACAAAAAATCAAAGATACCTATTATGGAAGTCATCCCACGTAATTTCTTGATTTTGGTAGCCTCATTTAACTACTAATATCTATTGTATGATTTTTTTGTATGAATATCTAATATTAGATGAAGAGAATTTTAAAATAACTGGTAAATTTATTTTTACATTAATAAAAGGTCATGTATTTAAGTCATGAAAATAGTCTCTTACATAAATGTAAGATGAGGTTGCATACAATAAACCTTCTAATTCGATCCTTTTTCGATTTCGGCACATAGGGGCCTTTAATGCACACGGTTATCCTTTAATATCTAGTATTAGATAATTTTAATGTTAAAGTACAATTTGGTTTTCATTTCTTTTATTTCTCATTATGCGTTCAGACTCACACTCCTGAAATTTTACTTATTGTTAACATGTATTCAGTTATATATGACTGAGAGAGCATTGTCCTTTAATATTTTGTAGTAGATAATTTTAAAGTTAAAGTAAAATGTGTTTTTCATTTCTTTTGTTTCTCGTTATGCGTTCAGACTCACACTCCTAAAATTTTACTTATCATTAACATTAAGAGTGTACATAGGTCGGGTTGATTTGATTTTTTATCGAATAAAAATTAAACCAATTATGTCGGTTTATTAAAACTATAAACCAAATCAAACCAACATAAAATCATTTTCTTCGATTTAGGTTTTAGTCGGTTCTTTCATTTTTTCATTTTTTTTTTCTTGGATTTTCTTGGTTTTATTTATAATCTTTATTTTTTACAATTATATTGTGATTGAAGACTAGATCAAGTATATTTTCACTCATGTGCTGATGAAAAAACTCAATTGTGAAAAATTGAGGAGCGAAAAACTCTCTTAAAATTAAAAAGTAAGATGAAGAGTGAAAAATTTAGATTTTAAGTTTATATTGGATTTTGAATCATTTTATTAGCAATTAATGGACAAATATTATAACTTAATATATATATATATATATGTCGGTTTGATTTGGGTTCGGTTTGACTTTTTTTTTGTTAACATCAAACCAAACCAAGAATGGTTGTTTTTTTTTTTTTCCAAACGCCAAACCAACCAAATCAAATCATAAGTCGATTTTTTTTCTCGATTTGATTTGATTCTTCGGTTTGATTTGACTTAACGGTTTGATTTGTACACCTCTAGTTAACATGTATTCAGTTATATATGACTGAGAGCATACCCCTGAAAATTTTAGCTATTATTAACATGCATTTTAATATGTATAACTGAGAGCAGACATAAATAACAATTGAGGTTGTTAGATCAGCTTCAGGTAAAGAGTGCTAATTGAGTTTGTTAAACTTTTTGCTTATTTTGATATATTGATGATTAAAGTTTGTACTTTATAATACATGCAATTTAGGTTTTAAACGTGAGCTTATTTGGAGCGAATTTGAGTGTTAAAATTTGAAAAATAAAATTATTTTTTTATTTACATAAAATTTAGAGGCACACAAATAAAATATTGGCTAATTTGAACTCATGTTTCATCCAGGTATGTCAGAGGTAAGTCATAAATAGAAAAACTTAAAGAGTGTTAAATGAGTTTGTTAGATTTATTATTATTTGAAATTGATTATTCAAGTTTGTTCGTCATGATACATGGAATTTATGTTTTAAAATTGATTTTATTTAGAGTAAATTTTGATGGTGAAAATTGAAAAATAATATTTTGTTTGCAATAATTTCAAACGCACACGGATAGAACTTTCGCTACTTGTGTCTCCTCTATGAATGTCTGAGCAGTCATCTACGTGGCAAACTCATGTGATTTGACATGTAGGATGTGCACATCTCACACAATTTATCATGTAGGATGTATGTGTCTATTTATTCAATTTTAGAGAAAATACATCTTTTCCCCTTTGAACTTGTCATCCCAACTCACTTTAGCACTTAAATTTAACTTCAAGTAAATTAAATTCGCCCCTATAGCTGACATGACAAAAATAAAAAGGAAAAGCGAGTGAAATTTTTAATTTTTAAAAAAGGGGCTCACTTTATTGTTATTATTATTATTTTCTTTATTGTTTGGTCCTCTTTATTGCCTGATCACTAAAGGTCCTCTTTATTGTTTTCAATTCTGCTGAAAATTTTCTCTCTGAATTATGTGGTACAGGTCTGTTGGAAAAAATTTGCGAGGTACTTTGAGGTTGAATTGAAGAAGGTGAAACTAAAAGAAGGTACCATGTAATGGATCCTGCCAAAGCAGTGGAGATGGTGGATGAGAATACAATATGTGTTGTCGCTATTCTTGGTTCCACTCTGACGGGGGAATTTGAGGATGTGAAGCTCCTAAACGAGCTCCTTACAAAAAAAGAACAAGGAAATTAGGTGGGATACACCGATCCATGTCGATGCTGCCAGTGAAGAATTTATTGCTCCTTTCTTGTGGCCAGATTTTGAATGGGATTTCCGCCTGCCTTTAGTGAAAAGTATAAATGTCAGTGGCCATAAGTATGGCCTTGTATATGCTGGTGTCGGTTGGGTGATATGACGGAGCAAGGATGATTTGCGTGATAAACTTGTCTTTCATATAAACTACCTTGGATCTGATCAGCCTACTTTTACTCTCAACTTCTCTAAAGGTAATTTCAAATGCTCTTCATCTACAGTGACATGAAATAAGTAATGACTCGTCATTCAAAAGCAGCTTTTGATGTTCCTACTCGAGATTTCGTTTTGATTTTAACTTTGATGTTGTCTCCCAATTTCAGGTTCCTATCAAATAATTGATCCAAAATTTTATTTTTTGACAATCAAGAAGGCTTCAAGATTGATAAACAAGTTTGGTTCTTGGCCAAGAATTTCATGTCATGCGAATACCATCTATGTCATTTCTGAATTTGGGACTGTTTATACCATTTCTGTAGACATTTTTTAGCAAAAGATTAAAAATTTGAGAGTTTTGAAATTTTAGGTTTTGATTAATGTGAAAGAATTTGGATTTGAGATTTTGTGTATTGATGTATTTTTATGATCATGTACTTGTATTTAGTCCATTGTTGAATTTGCTCAAGTTAATTTTATATTTAATGAAGAAAAAAAATTCATTGAAAAGCTTGCAACAATTGTGAAAGAAATAGAAAAAAAAAGTGTTTTTATGTAGAGAAGAAGAGGGAGGAGGAAGGGGGGACGGGGGGCTGTTGTACTGAAGAAGAACAAGGAATTGGTGTGGGGCGGGGTGGTGTATGGGGTTAGGGCTGTGAAGAAAAAGAAATAAGTGGGTGGGGTCTATTTTATTTATATAAAATATATGTTTTTATAAAATATATATATATATATATATATATATATATATATATATATATATATATATAAATTAAAAGAATATATAAAATGTAAGTGTGTGGAATTTTTTTTTTAAATTCTAATTTATTACGTGGCAATGACATGGCACTGATGTGACAGTGATTTGGCAATGATGTGATGCATGTATAGTGCACTCTCCGTTGTGAGAGTGAGATTTTAACGTAAGAGGTGAATTTAATTCACTTGAAAGTTGTTAAGGAGGTAAATAAACAGACGTTAAGTTTAAGTGCTAAAGTGAGTTTGGAGGACAAGTTCAGGGGGGAAAAGATGTTTTTTCTCTTAATTTTTTTATAATTTAAATGTCTACTTGTGCACACTCAAAATTGAAGGACATAAATGTCAACTATGGCCAAATTAAAGAGCACATTTATATATATTATATATTATGCCTTGCTTAATTTATGTGTCCTCTTCATTAATGAGTATACAATTACCAAAATCAAATGAGTAGAAAACCCAAGAGAAAAAAAAAACTAGAATATATATTGTTAGATTATGCTTCCTCCGTCTCATTTTACTCTTCCCAATTTGACATTGTACATTAATTAAGAAAAATAATTAATAACAAAACTATTTTACCATAGTATCCTTATTTGATGATGTTTACATTTTAATTTAGAGAAAAAATAATTAATACTAAGGGTAAAAAAGAAAAAAAAATATTTTGTCATGATTAATGAAAAATGACAAGTAAAATGAAAAATCAAATTAGAAAATTTGGGACGAGTAAAATGGGACGAAGGGAGTATATTACATGTCATAGCAATACTTCTTAAATTGTGATTAATAGCAATTTTCAAAAAAAAAATAAAGGAAAAATGAGTTTTTTTAAAAATTAAAAGAACCATCATTAAAAAAAGACGTTTTCTCTCCCCTTCAAATTCTTTTTTTTCTTTATTTTCTCCCTAAAATATTGTTTATGATAAATTTTATCGTAGTAATCATATTTTTTATGTTTGAGTCCATTATTACACTCAAAAAAATATGAAACCCATTGATTTGTGTTCTTATAAAATGTCACTTCGTTTTCAGGATAAGTCTAACATTTCTGACTAATCATCTTGGAAAGGAATATATATATATGTAATCACCACCTCACCAAAATATTCGTGCAACACACAATATCAGTCACTCAATGATTGCTATTGATACCAACTAAAATAAAAGTCAAATTAGGCTGGCTTATTGCCCATATAATAATATTTACTCCGTTTAAAAAAGAATTGATCAATTTTGATTTAATTTAATATTTAATAAAAAAATTATATATTCTTAAATTAAAATTATATCAAATATTTTAAAATATTTTTTAATCTTATAATTTTAAACATACCACGTAAAAAATTTAAATTATAATATTAATAAAAAAATTATTCTTTTTTAAACAAATTAAAAATAAGAAAACTATTATATCTTTTTTTTTTGGTAACAGAGGAAGTATCTTATCTTTACACTCACTCGGTGTATACACAAAATATATGTACTTTACCATGATTAAGTAATTAAATTAAGTAAAATATATGGTATTAATCATAATTAAATAACATGAACTCTAAATTCAAACACACGACATATATATATTGACTTGATGTATACACCAAATGCATGTAAGTTTTAACCGTATCTCATCTATCCAATTTATGTTACACTTATTGTTTGTGTTGTCTCAATAAAATATCACATATTATTAGAATAATTTTACTTTAACGTTTTATATTTTATCTTTGCTAAAATAATATATACTCATATAAATGTTAATGATTTATTTTAAACATGAAATTTTAAAATTACTTTTTGAAAAACTTTGGGTGGTGGGAATGGGCCAGAGTTAAGGTGAAGACCAAATATGTTGAATGAATATCATTTGTGACTTTTTTAAAATTTTTATTAGAAAAGTTATTTTTTCATTTTTATATAAAAAATATTTAAAAAACATTTTAATTAATTAAACATAAAAAAAAATAAAAAATATATTTTATATAAAAACATTTCTCTCTATATTGAATACACCCTTTGTATTAAGTCTTCCTCCTCTTTTTTTAAAATTTTAACCATTCTTAGAAGCTCTTTTTTTTTTAACTTTCTTGATGACTCAAATTCATAACCATGGAATTGAACGTAAAAGATGCACTATTCGAACAACTGTCTTATTCCTTCTATCAAGTTAAATGGTAGAAGGAAGAAATCTCTAGAAGGATGTATTAGTAGGGACAGGTGTTGGTACGAGAATGGAGCATTGATCAATTGGACAACTCATGTGAAATGTCTTGTTAGCACTGAATTTAATTGACATATAACTCAATCACAACAGAAACGTTGACAGAGAAACGACTATCTTTTAAGGGCCCCAAAAAACAATACCAACAAATCTAATCCACAATGAATACTTTGGGTTTGGGATAAGATTTGGAAAATATGTCCCAAACTCGACATTGTATATTGTGCTTTATTGTTGTTCTTTTATATGATAATAAAGAAAATGAGAGAAAGTGCTTTGTTGTTGATTTTTATATTTAGGGGTAAGCGGGGGATGGGTAGGGTAGGGTGGGGGATGAGGAATGGCATTACAAGTTGAACAAATTTGTAAATTAAATCAATATGGATGAGAATACAAAAAAGCAAGGAGCACTAAGGGTGCATTGTTGTGGGTATTTGGAAGCTTGATTTTCTTGTTGTGAAAGATGAGTAATATATATATGAGACAAGAATTTAATATATATATTTTACTCATCTTCCATAACAAGAAGATCAAGCTTCCAAATACTCACACCAAAATCACTCTTAAAGCTATTGAATCAAATTCTTATTTGCAACAAGGAACTGATCGCGCACAAAAGTTGTTTTGATTTTTCAAAAATATTTAGAAATTCTAAGTAAGGGTTTTGGTTACCCAAGGGGAAAATGTTAGGCATCCCTGAGGGCCTATCCGAAGATAGTCCTTACACTTAGTTTAGGAAAATATTAGAAAAAATTTATTTTTTTATTTGCTTAAAACGATGATATGAAAAAAAAAATTATTGTTATTTTTTATTTGTTATCTTTTAAAAGGGAAAAACTTAAGGTACGATAAACGTGACACTAACATGTAGGGGTGTCAAGTGGGCCGGCCCGATTTGACCCTGCCCGGTAAGCCCTAGGGCTTTAGGGTTCCGGGTCTTGGTTATTTTGTTAAAATGGGCCCGGCTAACCCGGCCCGGACCAAGCCCGGTCCAGGCCCGCCGGTTAACCGGCCCGGCCCGGCTCGAAAAAATTAAAAAAAAGAAAAGATATTTTGGATTTTTGGGCCAAACTAGCCGTTGGCCCAACGGCTATATACCCGTTTTTGGGTCCAAACGGCTAGTTTGGGCCCATTTATTAAAAAAAAAAAAAACTTTAAAAAATATTTTTTAATCCTAAAAAAAAATCTATAAATACCCTACAACTTCAAATCATTTTTCACTCTCTCAAATCTCAATTCTCAATTCTCAAATATTCAATATATTTAATTTCTTAAAATGTTCACTTTAATTTTTTAATTTTTCGTTTACAAAGTACGAGCGGAAGTTTCTAAAGTCGCAATCTTCGGATACTTCCAAAATTTGGTATTGTCGTTCCATCTCTTACGTTTAATTTTTATTTATTGTATTAATTGTTTAATATTTAATTTTATTATATTTGTGTATTTTGAATATTTTTAGTTTAATTTAATTTATATTATGGATAAATTAAGAAACCTCGCTACTAAAGGTGTTAAAATTTTTTGTCCCGAAAGTGGTAGTGGTAGTAAAAAGCGAATTACTAGCGGTAGAGGTAGTTCAAGTAGTAGATATACCCGTGTGCCTTCGCGTCCGGTACCGCTTGGTACACCTTTTGAGAAAGAAATAGGTGTAGGTGCTCACGATATGGATTATGTAGAAACTCAGGAAAATTACGGTATAGAAGAAGAAAATGAAGTAGATGCGGTTAATTTAGACGAAGATAATGAAAATATTGCTGAGACACCCGCAGTAGGAGATGCTAACGTTAGATCTGAATCAGTTAATCTCCCTTTCCGTCCTCCCAGTGCCCCAAAACCTCGTAAAAGAACTAGAATTGCATGGCAAATTTTTGAACGTATATCAGATATTGAGGTGCAATGCAATATTTGTCAACAAATATATAAGCATAGAAGTGGAGGTAAGCAAGGGGGTACGGGTTGAGACATCTAGCTGAAGATCACAAAAAAGAGTTAAATATTGCAAACGGTGGTGAGAATGTTGGTGGGTCAACGCAAACTAGAATGGACCCAGCAACCGGTCACGTAGCGAAAAAGTATAATAAATTGAGGGACAGGGAAGAAATAGCTAAAATGGTAGCTGTGGGTTGTTTGCCTTTTAGTTTTCCTTCTTCTGATGCCTTTATTTGTTATATACAAGCAATTTATAATTCTATGTTTATTGGTATTCCTAGAACTACTTGTCGGTCTGATATTTTTAGACTCCATTCACAATATTATTTTTATTTATTAACATTGTTAAAAAATATTCAATGTAGATTGTCCCTAATTTCTGATCTTGGTCGTGCTGTAAATAAAAATGATTATTTAACCGTTACTTGTCATTGGATGGATAGTAATTTCGTGATGCAAAAACGTATTCTTGCTTTTTTATATGATGGTGATCGTAAACATACTGGACAATTTATTGCTGATTCTATTGTTAAAATTGCCGGATATTATGGTATCGAAAATAAAATTTTATGTATTGCTTTTGATAATGCTTCTAACAACAAGACTGCTATAACAAAAATAAAATCTACGCTATCTCCGCCCTTGCCTGAAATTTTTCATATTAAGTGTGCATGTCATATATATAATTTAATTGTAAAAGATGGTCTTGACTTTTTTGAGCTTTATATTGAAAAAATTCATCTTGCCGTTGGTTTTATTCAAGGAAATAATCGTAGATCGAGAATTAGAGAATTTAAAGTTAAATGTCAAGAAAATGGACTTACACCGATTTTGATGCCTGAGGAAATTGATACTAGATGGAATTCTACGTATGAATTTTTAAAAACTTGTTATAAATATAGAATTCCTATTACACTAGCTTTTAACCAACATTGCGGTTCATTTGCTGATTCTGCTGATTGCATGCTACATAATTCTGATTGGGTTGTAATTAATGATCTTGTTAAGTTTTTAAAAAAATTTATGTAGCTACGGTTGAATTTTTCGGTGCTTATTATCCTACTGTTTGTAATATTTTGGCATATATAACCGATATTTCTGGTTTGCTCAAAGAATATAAAAATAAAGAAGGTTATAAAGAAGCTGTTGGCGCCATGTTTACGAAATTTAAAAAATATTTTTTCGCGATTCCCCCTATTTACTTGGTTGGTACTATGCTAAATCCGTGCATGAAATATAATCATATGTGTCACTTTAGTACTCTTATTTATACTAACTTAGAAATAAATACTAACCATGATTCTGACAAGTACAACCTGATTAGTGGACGGCTACGGCTGATGCAAAGGATTACATAGAAAAATTATATAATCACTATGCTGATTTATTTGATTTAGCCGTACCTACAAATATCACTCCAACTGTCGCTCCTCATCCTCCCGAGGAGCCATCATCTTCTAAAAGGACGGCACATAGTGATTTTTCTGATTCGTTTTATGATTTAAATTGTTGGAACAGTGTTGATGAGAGAACTTACATATCAGCTTATTGGGAAGAGCTGAAATATTATCTTCGGACGACACTAGAGGATCGCAGACGATGGATCAACACGTTGGATTGGTGGAGGAGTAATGAAACACAATATCCTGTGCTTTCAAGATTAGCTAGAGATATCTTGAATGTTCCAATGTCAACCGTTGCATCAGAGAGCGCCTTTAATCAGGGACGACAACAGTTTGGAGACAACCGACACTCATTGGGAAGCAATGCAATGAATGTTCTAGTTTGCCTCAGAGATTGGATTAGAGAGGAAAGAAGAAACCAAGGAATGGAACCGGAGCCGAGCGACGAGCTGAAACTTGAAGAAACTATGACTTCACGGGAGAACTCAGCAGAATCAAGTCCAATGCATGGTTTTGCCCCCGTTGACTTCGACTATCCTATGCAAGTTCCCATTAATATTAACATGAATGAGTTGTAAAAAATGATGCATAATTTATAGATTTTTCATTCATGCAAATTATAAATTTTGGATCATTTTGCAATCAATAAAATTCCCCAAATTCATTCACTCCTTAGTCGTTGTTTTTTATTTTTTTTCATTTAACGATTTAAAATTTTAAATTGAATTTCTAGTTTTCTACTTTAAATTAAAAACTTACTTCTAATATATTATTAATTTACTATCAAATATTATTAATTTATTATATTAAGTAGCATATGTTTCGTATATTTGTGCATATATCTTCTATAGAAGTGTATATTTAACGTATACATGTGTTATGTTTTATAAATTAGTATATAAGTATATCTAAATATATTGTAATGTATATATAATGTAGTGTATTTTATAAGTAGTAGTATATATACATTGAATGGTGCGTATACACGTGTATATATCTTCTATAGAAGTGTATATTTAACGTATACATGTGTATATGTTTTATAAATTAGTATATAAGTATATCTATATATATTGTAATGTATATATAATGTAGTATATTTTATAAGTAGTAGTATATATATATTGAATGGTGCGTATACATAGAATAGAGTGTATATATGTGAATAGATCTTCTATAGACGTGTATATTTAATGTATACATGTATATATGTTTTATAAATTAGTATATATATTGTAGTATAACGTATACATGTATATATGTTTTATAAATTAGTATATATATTGTAGTATATACTTTTTTTAAAGTAGTACATATATATTGAATGGTGCGTATATATGTGTATATATCTTCTATAGGCGTATATCTTTAAAGTATACAAGTGTATATGTTTTATAAATTAGTATGTAACTATATATATATACATATTGTTGTATATATATATGTGTATTTATTGTAGTATATATTTTATTTAAAGTAGTACATATATATTGAATGGTGCATATATATGTGTATATATCTTCTAAAGTAGTATATATTTAATGTACACATGTGTATATGTTTTATAAATTAGTATATATATATATATATATATATATATATATATATATATATTGTAGTGTATATATATATATTATACTATTATAGCATATGTTTTATTTAAAGTAGTACGTATAGTCATATATAATTATATATTGAATGGTACGTATATATGTGTAATTGTTTATATATTTTTTTAAAAATATATATTGTATATATTGGAGTGTATATAGTGTATATTGAATTATTTATTTATTTTTTAAACGGGTTTGACCGGTTTTTAACCGGGTTTGACCGGGTTTTGGTGGGTTTGACCGGGTTGGGTTAAGTGGGCCGGGTTAGGATGGATTTTAATTTTTTTACTGTTTCACCCGGCCCGGCCCGGTTAGCTCAAACCCGGCCCTTAACCGGTCTTCAACCCGGTTAAAATGGAAGGACCAGTTCCGGGTTGTCCCGGCCCGGCCCGTTTGACACCTCTACTACCATGTACAAGCAAGTAATGCAATCATCGAATATATACATATATCACATGAACGTTTTAAGATAAAAATAGTTATTGTTTTTTTATGAAAAGAGAAAACTTTATTACCTTTACATTTATAAAGTTGAATAGGTGAATACACTTTGTAAAAATAGTTTAAAGCGTGGATTTATTAAGACAAATGCGAATATGAATATATTTGAAAGTACGAAAGATGTAAAATTTTACTTGATTTTGTGAAACTAAAATAGATTTAGATTAAAAATAAGCAAGAAGTAGATGTGATAATATAATACATAGGTGTAATAAAATTGAGATAATAATAATAATAATGGTAATAATAACAATATTAATAACGATTAATAACAATAATAATAATTGAAACATGTAACAAATATCATGGTATAAATAATAATGGTAAAAATAGATATGATATAAAATAGTTGTCACGAAAGTAATATTATATACCTTGTACGTAATAGCGAAAGAATATATATACCTCACATTTTCTAATCTTTCGAGAATCTGAATATCTGAATGAATGTTAAAAATATAAAGTATAGCTTGAATGTTAAAATTATGTACTAAAAAAAGGTTAAAAATGGTGAATAAACTCTCTGAAAAAATCTGAAACTTTGATAATTTTTATCATTTTATTGTTATATCCCTTGGGAGAAACGTGGTGGTTACTATGCCAATTTTATTTAAAAAATGGTGACAAATTTTTCGAAAGAACAGTTCAAATATGACAAAATATATTTTATATCTTAGCAGTGATCGGGTGATATTACCGAAAGTCGAGATGCTAACCATAAAGGACCTACAAATCACATAGCAACATAAATTGACAATAAAATAAAGCTACCTTAAACACAATAGAAAACAAGAGTTAGTTGCTAAAAAATCTCAATGCGATAAAGATAAACTAAATCTAAGAGAGATAAGGAATATTAAATTCCGTTAGGAGTTTAGACTTCTAATTTGCAAGACTTCGAGGCTCTACAATCCTAGTGACGATTGACCTGATGCTTGGGTCAAAACTAGTTCTGTTGTGGAACTCCAACTCCCGAGATCACATGTAACAAAAAAAAAAGATTATGAACCAAACTAATTAGCTATGAAAGAATATAAACTAAAGCAAATGTATGCCACATAAACGCTTGATGCTTGAACTTTAAATACCACATAGTGTGTAAATGCATAACCTTGATTTTATATTGAATTGTGAAAAAGGGGAACAAAGGATAAAGGCTTTATATCTTAACAGGGAACAAAACAATCAAGTAGACAAATCAAACTTACTTTGTCTAAGAAAAAGGGACGAGTGAGGACATGGATTCAGAACTTTTCTTTATATCTTCAAATCCAATATTCAATGTTTAGACGAAATTAAATTTCAAAATCCATCAAACCCCATTAGCACCAAAAGTAATGCAATAAAATATGCTTATTGTTCTTCTGATGAGGGGTCGGGCAGGAGGACATAAGGGGGACTGGTGGTGGAATGAAGAAGTTAAGAAGAAAGTGGAGATTAAGAAGGAACGTATGTTAAGTTGATTGAGAGTAAAGATGAAGAGGAGAAGCGGGTGAATAGAGAGGTGTACAAAGCTGCAAGGAAAGAGGTTAAGTTAGCGGTTATAGCTACTAAGACAGCAACGTTTGGGAGCTTGTATGCGGGGTTAGAGGAGAAAAGGGGGGGAAATAGGTTGTATAGACTTGCTAAGGCTAGGGAGAGGAAGGGGTGTGACCTCGATCAAGTGAAGTGCATTAATGGGGAGGACGGTAGAGTTTTGGTGGAAGATGGTCACATTAAGAAGAAATGGCAGGAGTATTTTCATAGACTTTTAAATGAGGAGGGGAACAGAGGCATTGTGTTAGGGGAGTTGGAGCGCTCGGAGGAGAGGTATGATTTCGGTTACTGTAGACGTTTTAAGGTAGAGAAGTTTAGAGGGGCTATTCATAGGATACGGAAAGGTAGGGCGATGGGGCCTGACGAGATTTCGGTGGATACAATTTGGAAGTATGATGGTGGGGCGGGCTTAAGGTGGTTGAATGATTTGTTCAACGCCATTTTCAAGACTGCGAGAATGTCTGAGGCTTGGAGATGGAGTATGATGATTCCATTATATAAAAACAAGGGTGACGTTCAGAGTTGCAACAACTATAGGGGTATTAAGCTGTTGAGTCACACTATGAAGATTTGGGAGAGGATGGTTGAGTGGAGATTAAGGAGGGTAGTGTCCATTTTGGAGAATCAGTTTGGTTTATGCCTGGTCGCTCGACGACAGAGGCAATCCACCTGGTGAGAAGATTGGTGGAGTAGTATAGGGAAAGGAAGAGGGATTTGTACATGGTGTTCATCGATCTGGAGAAGCCGTATGATAAAGTCCCCAGAGAGGTCCTTTAGAGATGCTTAGGGGTGAGAGGAGTTCCGGTGGCGTACATCAGAGCTATTAAGGACATGTATGATGGAGAAAAAACTTGGGTGAGGATAGCGGCAGGAAATTCAGGGCATTTTTCGGTCAAGACAGGTTTCCATCAGGGATCAACTCTTAGCCCGTTTCTTTTTGTGCTGGTGATAGACGTGTTGATGCAAAAAATTCAAGGTGAGGTACCGTGGTGTATGTTATTTTCGAATGATGTAGTGCTGATTGATGAGACGCGGAGGGAGGGGGTTGAATGAGAAATTAGAGGTTTGGAGGCAAACCCTAGAATCTAAGGGGTTCAGGTTGAGTAGGTCCAAGACCGAGTACTTAGAATACAAGTTTAGTGACTCGAGTCAGGAGGATGTTATGGTGGTGAGGTTAGATTCTCAAGGTGTTTGTAAGAAGGATAGTTTTAAGTATCTGGAGTCTATGATTCTGGGAATGGCGAGATTGATGAGGATGTCTCTAAACATATTGAAGCAGTTGGATGAAGTGGAGGCTCGCCTCGGGAGTGTTGTGTGATAAAAAGGTAAACCTTAAGCTTAAAGGCAAATTCTACATAGTGGCAGTCCGTGCGGCCATGCTTTATGAAGTGGAGTGTTGGCCAGTCAAGAACTCTCATATTCAAAGATTGAAGGTGGGGAAAATGACAATGTTGCATTGGATGTGTGGCCTTACTAGAGAGAATAAAGTTAGGAATGAGGTTATCCGGGAGAAGGTGGGAGTGGCCTCGGTGGAGGACAAGATGTGAGAAGGAAGATTGAGATGGTTTGGGCATGTGATGAGGAGGGGCACGGATGCCCCAATTCAGAGGTGTGAAAGGCTAGCTTAGGATGGCTTCAGGAGGAGTAGAGGTAGGCCAAAGAAATATTAGAGGGAGGTGATTAGGCATAACATAGAACTACTTCAGATTACTGATGACATAACTCTAGACAGGAAGGTGTGGAGGGCGCGGATTAGGGTAGACGGCTAGTGTGAGTGTGTAGGTTGTGGCTAGGTGTTAGGAGAGTTTGGGTGTTATGGGTGTATTAGGTTTGTGAGTGTATGTTACTATAACATGGGTATCCGCTTTCTGTTCCCCTATTTTCCCTATTCCGTATTATTCGTATTCCTCTTATTTCCTATTTATCTGATACTTAGGGTTATTATTTCTTATCTCTTATCTCTGTTATGCGATACATCCTGTTTCATGTCTCATTACAACCTTGGTATATTCTTTTCTATCTTGAGCCGAGGATCTATCGGAAACAACCTCTCTACTTTCTCGGAGGTAGTGGTATAGACTGCGTATATTTTACCCTCCCCAGACCTCACTTTGTGAGAATATCCTGGGTCTACTGTAGGGATGTGCAAAAACTGAACCGACCAATAAATCGAATCGATAAAAATGCTATTGGGTTATTGGTATTGGGTTATTGAGTTAACGATTTCTTATTGATTTTATAAAAAAATTTATTGGATAAACGGTTCAGTTTCGGTTTTAGCTTATTAGGTTATCGGTTAAACCGATAACCCAATAAGAATACACCAAGTTACTATTTTTCCCCTATATATGTAATATATATATATATGTGTGTGTGTGTATGTATGTGTGTTATATACACTACTTATTCACAGTTTTGTGATTCACAAAGTATTAACCTATTCAGGGCAACAAAGACACAATATAAAGCACAAGCATCATCGTATTGGAAAGCTAGAAGCATTTAGTAGCTTCCAACAAGTAGGATTCAATTTTTTTCCAAACTAATATTCAATTCAAGTCTGAGCATTCTTGTAAACTAAAATGCATTGCGTAGAATTTTGACGGTAACTAAGATTTTATTTTTTTATGTTAGTTGTTACTATTTCTATTTTATGAGTATTTTCTAATTGGTTAAACCGAAAACCGAACCGTTAATGATCAAAAACCGATAAGAAAATATCTTATTGGTTGGTTATTGATTTTACATATTTAAAAATCAAAACCCGATTAATCAAACCAATAACACATAAAATCGAACCGACCGATGCACACCCCTAGTCTGTTGTTGATGCTGTTGTTGTTCTTCTGATGAGAGAAAGGTTATATATGTAAAAGGACTCATATAAGAATTCACGGCGCTGTTTTTTTTATTTAATAAATTATGACTTGAAAATATTACTTGCTTATTATTTGCAATGCATGGGTAGAAAACAACCAGCCATTGTAGACGTAACAAAAGAAACAGAGGACATGGGATCTCTAAGTCTTTTTACCAAAGAAATCAATTATGCAGATACCATACACTTTGGCAAAGACCAATTTGTATATCGCAGACACAAATCCTTTCACTCCCTATAACTATACAGATGTGAAGATAATTAAAAGGACGAGAAACAGAAATTCATGTACCGAATTCGAAGCAAAGTTTAAATCTACCATGTCCCTTCGCTAAATCCATGAGTCAAGGATCTCATAAACCAACATGGAATTGAAATAAAAAAAAAGGGAAACCCACATAAAAATGCAATCCTTTATGGTTTCAAATTAGAAGTGAAATAAATTAGGCAAAGAACTGCTAAGTCCAAAATATAGGGTACTTTTCAAGACCAATGTGAAATTGAGTAAAAAAAAACAAACCATTAGCCAGCTAACCATAAAAGATCGGACGGTCTTAAAAATAGTATCTAAAAATAAAAATAAAAAACTAAAAATATTTATATATATGTATATGTAAATAAATATACGAAAAGAATTGATCTGAAATTGATTATCTTTGATATGTTCGATCTTTGTCGGATCTAATTTTAAAAGAAAAGAGAATATAAATACGTAAATGAATAAGTAAATAATTAGTTAAATAAAATACCTTGTGCACACATATATGCGAATATATAATGATGACTGAAACTTTCGTGATCCTCGATTTGGGAAGCCGTCGACGAATCGGATTAAGTTGCGTTGGTTGGGTATTTTGATGATGTGACAGTGTCTGATTGGTTAATATCGCGCGCAGTGGACTGATGAAGCAGACATGGATATTGGACTAATTTTTGGGCCTCTTGTTTGAAATTTATAAATAAAGAGCTAGGTTCGGATGAAATAAATAAGTTGAAGTTGAATTATTGTTAACCCGAATACTCTTTTTCTACTGAAATTAAATTTATCGATGCTTCTTGCTATCCTACTAATTATTTTAATTGTTGATTTGATAACTAGAAATCCTCTTCTCTTTCTCTTTCTCTCTCTCTTCTCTCTCTTCTACTAACGCTCTTCTACTAGCGTTCTTCTACGAAAGTTCACCTAACGGTCTTCTTTTCCGACCGTTCGGCCGACGCCGGTGCCGACCCAGGTAAGGTACCCTCTTTGTCTCTCTCCCTCGAGTTCTCCCTCTCACTCTCTTTCTTTCTCTCCTCAGCTCTCCCGAGCTACTTCTCTCTCTCGCCCCCTTTTCTTTATCATCTAGCCACTGACATTGCCAGTGAGACTAGGGTTCCCAATGGTTAGACTCCGGCGAAGGTCACCAGAACACAGATCTGGTATTACCAGTAAATGCTCCAGCAACAGTGAAAACCGGTAATATTTTCGGCGACAGCTTTCCAACAACACGATTTTCAGCAATCAATTTCGAACTCAAAATAAACGGTACCATCAGCACGCAGAACTACCCGGTGACATCTAAACTTTGATATTTGGATACTTTTACTAGTTATTATTTTTCCCGTTTCATGGGTATTGTTTTGTTTATTGTGAGTATAGTTGTGACTGTCTTATTTTTCACTTATTGGTAGTTTTTGTGGTATTGCTGTAGCTGCTAGGCCGATTAGGTCTTTTTGTGCATGCCTAATGTTTGTATACTGCTTTTCTATTTTTTTTCTTTTCTTGTCTATCGGCCTATCGGTTGGGGCTTTCATTTGGAATTATTTTGATTTTTAGGTGGTGGCTGTAGAGGTTGATGGTGGAATAGGGCCATGTCCGAGAGGGTTGGGTTCGGGGGTAATTTTAGGTGAGGGTAAAGAGGGAAGGGCAGGGGTGGGTGTGGGGTATAGGTCGGATGCTATTTTGGATATTAGGGCTGGTGCGGTGAGAGATGGTAGAGCGAGGAGAGAGGCGAGAGTAGATAGGTTGAGGGTGGGGTCTTGGAATATAGGGACCCTTCAGGGTAAGTTAATAGAGTTGGTGAAGATTCTTAAGAGGAGGAAGATTAATATTGCGTGTGTCCAGGAGACTAAGTGGGTAGGGACTAAGGCTAGAGATGTGGATGGGTTTAAGCTGTGGTACTCGGGGAGTGACAGGCGTCGGAATGATGTGGGGATCTTAGTGGATGAGAATCTTAGAGAGCAGGTGGTGGAGGTTAAGAGGATTAGTGATAGGATGATGATGATAAAGTTGGTATTTGGAGGGTCTACGCTGCATGTGTGTAGTGTTTATGCACCACAGATGGGCTTGGGAGAGAAGGTGAAAGAAAGATTTTGGGCGGCTTTGGATGAGGTGGTGAGAAGCGTGCTTAGTTCGAAGAAGAATGTCATAGCGGGGGACTTTAATGGACATATTGGGGTTGTACCGGGAGGCTACGATGAGGTGCATAGGGGATTTGGTTTCGGTGATAGAAACGATGAGTGAGCATCTCGGTTGGATTTTGTGAGGGCCTTTGGGCTAGTAGTGGTAAACTCGAGCTTTCAAAAGAAGGAAGATCACCTGATTACCTTCCGTAGCGCGGTAGCCAAGACCCAGATTAACTTTTTGCTGCTAAGGAAGGGGGATAAGGTTTTATGTAAGGACTGCAAAGTTATTCCAAATGAGCATCTTTTGACTCAGCACATGTTTCTGGTGATGGACTTGTTTTGAAGAAGAGGAAAAAGAGAAGGGTTGGGGAGGGTAGGCCTAGAATTAGGTGTGGTGGCTTGACACCTGAAAGTGCCCTGGTGATAGAGGAAAAAGTTACGGGATTAGGGGTGTGGGACTGTAGGGGGAAGTGGATGCTATATGAGATAAGGCTGCCAACTGCATCACATAGATGGCTAGAGAAGTGTTAGGAGATTTTAGGGGTCGGGCAGGACGTCATAAGGGGGACTGGTGGTGGAATGAAGAAGTTAAGAAAAAAGTTGAGGTTAAGAAGGGGGCGTGTGTTAAGTTTTTTGAGAGTAAAGATGCAGAGGAGAAGATGGGGAATAGGGAGGTCTACAAAGTTGCAAGAAAGGAGGCTAAGCTTGCAGTTACAGCGGCTAAGACTGTAGCGTTTGAGAGCTTATATGCGGGACTAGAGGAGAAAGACGGGGGAAAAAGGTTGTTTAGTCTTGCTAAGGCTAGGGAGCGGAAGGGGCGGGACCTCGACCAAGTGAAATGCATTAAGGGGAAGGATAGAGTGTTGGTGGAGGATGCCCACATTAAGAAGAGATGGCAAGAGTATTTTCATAGGCTTTTGAAGGAGGAGGGACAGAGACATTGAGTTAGGGAAGCTGGAGCAGTCGAAGGAGAGACGTGATTTCAGATATTCTAGACGCTTTACAGTCGAGGAGGTCAGCGAAACTATTCGTACAATGTGGAGGGGAAGGGCGGCAGGGCTTGATGAGATTCTGGTGGATTTTTGGAAGTTTATAATTAGGGCAGGTTTAAAGTGGTTAACTATTTCGTTTAACGGCATTTTCAAGACATCGAGAATGCCCGAGGCTTGGAGGTGGAGTACAATTATTCCGTTATACAAAAATAAGGGTGACATTCAGAGTTGCACCTACTACAGGGGTATCAAACTATTGAGTCATACTATGAAGATTTGGGAGAGAGTGGTTAAGCAGAGATTGAGGAAGATCGTGTCCATTTCGAAGAATCATCTTGGTTTTATGCCTGGTCGCTCAACGATGGAGGCAATCCACCTGGTGAGGAGATTGGTGGAGCAGTATAGGGAAAGGAAAAGAGATTTGCACATGGGCTTCATCGACTTGGAGAAGGCATATGACAAAGTCCCTAGGGAGGTTCTTTGAAGATGCCTAGAGGCAAGAGAGGTTCTGGTAGCATACATCAGAGCTATTAAGGACATGTACGATGGAGGAAAGACTCGAGTGAGAACGGAGGAAGGGGACTCAAAATATATTTCCATCGTAATAGGGTTGCATCAGGGTTCGACTCTTAGTCCATTTCTGCTTGCGTTAGTGATGGACGTGTTGACGTGAAGTATCCAAGGGGAGATACCGTGGTGTATGTTATTTGCGGATGATGTAATGTTGATTGATGAGACGCGGAGAGGTGTGAATGAAAAATTAGAGGTTTGGAGGCAAACTCTAGAATCTAAGGGGTTCAGGTTGAGTAGGTCCAAGACGGAGTATATGGAATACAAGTTTAGTGACTTAATGCAGGAGGAAGATATGGTCGTGAGGTTGAATTCGCAGGATGTTTGTAAGAGGGATAGTTTTAAGTATCTTGGGTCTACGATTCAGGGGAATGACGAGATTGATGAAGATGTCGCTAACCGTATTGGAGCAGGTTGGATGAAGTGGAGGCTCGCCTCGGGAGTGTTGTACGATAAGAAGGTCCCACTTAAGCTTAAAGGCAAATTCTACAAAGTGACAATCCGTCCAGCTATGCTATATGGAGCAGAGTGTTGGCCAATCAAGAACTCCCACATTCAGAAAATAAAGGTGGTGAAAATGAGAATGTTGCGTTGGATGTGTGGTCTTACTAGAGGGGATAGAGTTAGGAATAAGACAGTCTGAGAAAAGGTGGGAGTGGCTTCCGTGGAGGATAAAATACGGGAAAAAAGGTTGAGATTGTTTGAGCATGTGATGAGGAGGGGTACGGATGCCCCAGTCCGCAGGTATGAGAGGATAGTGTTGGAGGGTTTCATGGGGAGGAAAGGCAGGCCGAAAAAGTACTGGAGGGAAGTGATTAGACACGATATGCAGCAGCTGCAGTTTACCGAGGACATGACCCTAGATAGAAAGGCGTAGAGGTTGCGGATAAGGGTAGATGGCTAGGATGAGTGTGTGAGTTGTATCAAGTAGGTAGGAGCCACTAGTCAGGAGGGCCCAGGTGTCCCTGTTCTGTGAATGTTTGTTTCTACTAGGGGGTGTCGTATTCTGGATGCCCTATCGCTTATCTCTTATTTATTGTGCCTATTTATCTTATTTAGTATTGCTCGGATTTATACTTTATTTTATTTTAATTTTAGTATGTCTTATTCCTTTTTATGTTATGCCATCCATCATGCTTCACTACGCTTTGGTTACTATTCACTACCTGGAGCCGGGTGTCTATCGGAAACAGTCTCTCTACTTCTTTGGAGGTAGCGGTATGGACTGCGTACATTTTACCCTCTCCAGACCCCACTTTATGGGAATACACTGGGTTTGTTGTTGTTGTTGTTGTTCTTGCTATCCTAAAATTATTTTTAGTTTAACGTATACAAATTACAGACATAATTTGTATAAGCATCCAATTTGATATCTTTTTGTGTTTTAATATTAACAATATATATATATGTGTGTGTGTGTGTGTAAAAATAAGAATATAATGAAATATATGTAAAAATAAGAATAAAATATTTGTTTTATATAACAAAATATGTATATATATATATATATAGTCACAATATTGCCTAAAAAATGTGAATGCGAGTATCAAAACGTATTTTGTGATTTTGATGTTAAAATACTTAATTATATAAAAATATTGTGTAATATGATAAAAAAAAAATAGATTCACTTTATTATTCAAAAATTTATTGAAATAGAGATAAAAAAAATACCAATCTTATTTTTTATTTAATTTTTAAAAATTATTTAGGGACAAGAAGCATCGAAAAAGTAATTAAAGGAAAAAAGGCAAGCCAAAATTGGGTGTCAACATCGGTGTTTTGCTTCAAAATCCTTATTTTTATCTAGAGTTAGGTGATATTAAAGTTAGAGTTAGTTTTTACTCAGATAAAGTTAGCTAGATAGTGGTGTAGTAGAGTTACTGCAAGTTTCTCTTTGTAATAGAGGTATTACTAGGAGAAGAAAGATTAGGAGGTTAATTCTTGATGTAATGGAGTTGTATTCAAGTTGCTTGAATATTAGTGGAGCTTAGAAATCCTAGAGGCGGGTCGTGATTTATCTCCCTTGAGCAAGGAATTTTCAAGTAAATTATTGTATATTTTACTCTCTTTCACATACTTTACTATTTAGTTTCTTGTTGTTTAAGTCTGTTTGGGATCAAATTCCAAAGTTGGAGGGAAGCTAGCATGAATCTTCACACCACCGACACATCTCACCTTTACCTCCATAAGAATGTCCTAGTCAAGTCATTAGGTGGGATAAAACAAGATATTCAAAATTGGATCTCTCTCGCAATGGATAACTATTGTTTGCTAGATAAGGAGTTGGGTAAAGAAATAATAGATCCTCTCGTAGGATGATGAGTTTCTATTCCATGAGTGTCCCACCCCACAAACCTCAGTTCTATCATCCCAAATCTTTATGTAACACTGACATTCATCTTCTCTAGTATTTTTCTAGACAACTTATAGACTTTTTGATCTTTTATTAAAATCTTAGATGTTCTTGTATTGACATCACCGGATTTTGATGTTTTTATTTATTTTTGTTTCATTATCCTGGAATATGAATTTTTGTTATGTTAATATTTTTAATTAAGCTCCCATTATTTTACTCGCCTTGAATGATTTTGTGAGATGAATGAGGCCCACCAATAAAAAATGATTGGTGCTTTCACAATTTAAAGAGATTTCTTAATCATGACATATGTTCACTATGAAAAGTTTAATGAAAAACATACTTGAGGGGCGGGGTGGGGAGTGGTTTAAAATCTGAATGTGAAATGAGAAAAAACATCTTTTGGATTGAACCAAAAAGATACCTTTTTGATTGTCCTTTTTTATTTCACCCTTTCATTGTCCGTAAAATCAGATGTCCTGCCTTGAATTTTAGACATCAAAATATTAAAATCTGAATTTTTTCCCCTAAAAAATGTTCCCTACATTTTTTTCCAACATAAAAGTATAACTGAGTCATGTACTTATAGATTTTCTGGTCTCGTATTGAACTCTTAGATGTTCTTAATAAAATAGGAGTCGTGTCTTAGCAAAGTCAGTGTTAGTTATTATTGTAGCAAGAGCATAACTAACTAATAATTAGATGATTAGATTAGTTGTTAGTTTAACAGATTAGTTGTAGAAGTAGTGTACAGTTGTATAGGTGGTGTAGGATAACACTTGTTAAAGGGACAAGAGTTGCTCATTCTCTACTATCCATTGTACTGACAGTTATTGATTTTTCTTAATGTCATAATCAAACTATTGTCTTGCACTACTTTCTTCTTCCTCTCCTAGCTCAACTTTTATAAAATCTATTCACTCAAATTTTATTAGAGTCATCGGCCATTAGTATGATTTAATCAAGCTGGTTAGAAATGAAATTGAAGAACAACTATGGTGGGAACAGTAGATAATGAATTGCCAGAGAAACTTAGTCATAATCATCAGTTGATCGATGCAAATTGACATACTTGGGAGAAAAAGTTGAAATTTATCAATGACATTCGCAGGAAGGCGCAATTTTGGCCCTAATTTGGTAGATTTACAAGAACATTACAATGCAATAGTTTTATTATGAATCATGAATTGCTTTTCTAAGGAGCTGCTAAGTCGCATTGTGTACTCATCTGATGAAAATTTGTGCGAAATGATCTAAAAGAATGGTTTGATAAATTTGATGGATTGTAAATTTTCCAGTTACATTGATAAATTGCAATCACTACTCAAGGTACGAGCAGTATGGCTGAATATTTCAATAGATTGCATTTACTATGGGTTGATTTTGATTGTCTAAACCCATTCCCTGTTGTAATTTTGAAAAATCTCAAGCTTTTATGAAATTCATGAAGTGAAAGAAACTAATACAATTTCTAATGGTGCTCAACAAGTCGTATGAGCAATCTTGTGGTTAAATTCTGATGTTAGTCTCTGTCCATCAGTCAATCAAGCTTACTCGATGGTGACTGAAAGGGAAAGTCAACATACAGCTGCACCATCTGAGTTTGCAGAAATGACTGGATTGATGAGTAATAGGAATAACATTTTTCATAAACCTAAGAAAAAATTAAATCCTCATTGAAACTCTAGATGTTATTATCGTAAGCTAACAGAACACATTATGGAGATTATTTTCAATTGTAGGGTATCCTCAAGACTATAAGCTCAAAAAGATGTCTGAAAACAATAAGAGCTACAAAATAAAAGATGTCGTTATGAGAAACAAAGATTCTAATATGAGGGGATATGATGTTAAGGAAAAGGACTACAAAGTAAAGAAAGATATTTAGAGTCTCAGAAAATATTAATCTACCTATAAAAGGGAAAACAGTTGCAGATGAGAGTTACAAAGGTATACATGACCAAAGCAAGTATGATAAGTTGCTGAAACCAATTGATAACCCTTAACAGTATAATAAAATGATGTAGTTTTTGGAGAAGGTGCATGGGATAGAGTTCATCCAGTTTGAGCAAGATTTCATTACTAGAACTTGAGAATATGAAAGGTAACGTTCTTGCTTCTCATGTGTCAGAAGATACCAATATCGGTATTGTCTCTGCATCTTGTGTAAATAAAGACAAAATACAGTTAATAGTAGATACAAGGGCCACAAATCACATGACCTCTAGTAAAAAACTATTGCATAAAGAACAAGTTATTATTAATGATATGAAACTACATTGCCTAATAAAGAAGTAGTTAATGTTTCTTACATTGGTAGCTGTGGAGTATTGGATGTTCATAACATTCACAATGTGTTGTATATACCTGACTTTAGGTATATAACCTGATGTCAGTATCCAGGATTACTAGGGATTTGAATTGTCCAATTAACTTTTTTCCTGATTACTGTGTATTCCAGGGACTCTCAAGTGGGAAGGTATTAAAAATTGATATGGAAAAAAGGACTTTACTTGCTAAAACACAAAGTAATATGAAATCATAAATTATAGATACTCAGAGAATTGGTAGCAACCAGAAATAAAATAAATGTTTTTCTATGGCATAGAGAATGGGACATGCATCTGTTAGTGTTATACAGAAGTTATTGATGCTGACCATACTATATGTAAACAAGCTTTAGACTCTTGTGATATATGTTCAATTTGTCAAAACATAATTTAATAAATAGATAAAGGTATTCGGATCAGATAATGGCACTAAGTTTATGAACATTAAATATGGTGATTTATTTTTGCAAATGATATTATGCATCACAGGACCTGTGTTTTCACTTCACAACAAAATGGAATTGCAGAGAGAGAACAAAGGTATATCAAGATTGCAAAGGCAATCAGGTTTTAATGGTTCATTTTATTGAAATTTCGGGGGCACTATGTTTTAGGAGTTAGAACATGATTTATAGAATTCCTTCTATAGCCTTAAAAGGAAAAATAACTTTTGAGATTTTTCATGGACACAAAAGTTCTCTTAATCATCTCAGAACTATGAGTTGTTTATGTTATTCTAACAGGTTGCCTATAGGTGGTAAGTTTGAGGCCAACGCTATGACTGCAGTTCACATGGGCTATTCTTCAGTCACCGAAGGTTATATATTGTACAATTTGATTACTCGTTCATTTTTCTTATTGAGAGACTTACTCTAGTCCTATTTTCTTGAATGTCTCCAATGATCTTTTTTATCTCAGCCTCTCAAGTACATCTGTCAGCAAAAGATATGAATATAATTGTTGATGATGTTGTTATGATGCCTAAAAAACAATTTGTAGATCAACCTGCAACACCAACTCCTATACCTGTTATTGATGTTGTCTTACCAGTACCAGTTCTTGCTAATGCACTAGCTGAGTTGAATACAAGACAATCCAGTAGGACAAAGAAATAACTAACTTAGATGACATATTATGTCTCTAATGTAGCTTCACATAAAACACCTTATCCTCTCTCTCAAGTGTTGAGTCATAATGTTTCCTCACCATCTTATCATTATTAGTTGGTTATTTTTGTTGTGTCACTAAGCTTGAGTCTTATTCTACAGCCTTATCAGACCCTAAATGAATTTCAGCTATGAAGAAAGATATTCAAGCACTTGAGCATAACCAAACTTGAAAACTGGTTCCTTTACCCCATGGTAAGACTTTTATTAGTCGCAAATAGGTGTACAAAGTTAAGTTTCAGGACAATGGTTAAGTGAAAAGAAATAAATTCAGGTTAATTGTCAAAGGCTATAATCAGAAAGAAGGTCGTGACTATCAAGACACCTTTTCACCTATTGTGAAGATTGTTACATTGTGAAGTGTTTTGTCTATAGTTGTTACTTCAAGTTGGCATATTCATAAAATAGGTGTTTATAATGTCTTTCTTCAAGGTGACCTCTTTGATGAGATGTATACGTCTTTAACTGAAGAATTTTCTAGCTGGATGGGGGTCTCAAGGGCTGGTTTGTAGGCTAGTCAAATTCTTATCTGGTATTAAATAGGCCAGCAGACAATGGAATGCGAAACTTATAAGATGTTTTACTTGCAACATTTTCTTGCAAAGTAGCTTGGATCATTCATTGTTCATCAAAATAAAAAATGAGAAGATTGTGATGATTTTAGTATATGTTGATGACATGCTAGTTGCTGGAAATGATCTGGTCCTTGTTGAGAAAACTACGCAAGCATTACATGATAACTTAAAGATTAAATATTTTTGAAACTTTAAACTATTTCTCCGGAATTGAGTTTAGCAGGTCAAGTAGCGGCATATTGAGGAATCAACGAAAATATGCTTTGGACATGATTGGAGGGTAGGTCTTACTGTAGCAAAACCTTCTTGGCACAAATGGATACTAACATGAAGTTGACAACTATAGAATTGGATGAAGTAACCAGAATTACAGATAATTCAATATTGGAGGATATAGGATCATACTAGAGGTTGATTGGAAGAACGCTCTACTTAATCTCAACCAGACTTTATATATGTTTTGTAGTTTTGACATTAAGTCAATTCATGCAAAGACCAAAGAGATCATATATGGAAGCAACCTTAAAAATTGTAAGGTACATAAAAAGACAAACCTGCTATAAAAATCTTGATGAGTAGCAAAAACAAAAAATAAATTAACAACATATTGTGATGCAAATTGGGTTGCATGCCCAAACACAAAGAGATCATTAACATGTTTCTTGATTAAAAATAATGAATCATTGATTTCTTGAAAGTTATAAAAGCAAACAATTATCTCAAGAAGCTCAGCAGGATACGAGTATAGAAGCATGATTCTACAGTCTTAGAGATAGTAGGAATCATTGGGTTGTACAAAGAGTTAAGAAAAAAATTGAAGATGTCAGTAGAGCTTTTTTATGATAGCAAGGCAGTCTTTCAAATAGTAGCAAATCTAGTATACTATAAAAGAATAAAATACATAGAGATAGATTGTTATTTTATCAAAGAAGAGGTTTAAAAGGGACTAACCAGACCAATATTCTTATGAAATCATGAACAATGAATAGAAATCAAGACAAAGGGATCATTCAAGTTACAACATGAGTATTTGATTTTCAAGTTGGTTGTTTCAGATGTGTTTATACCTGCCAACTTAATAGGTAGCAATGAAATAGAAGTTGTGACTTAGCAAAGTCAGTAAGTTATTACTGTAGCAAGAATGTAACTAACTAATAATTAGAAGATTAGATTAGTTGTTAGCTTAGCGAATTAGTTATAGAAGTAGTGTCCAACTAGATAGGCGGTGTAGGATAACACTTGTATATAAAGGAGAATATTTGTTCATTCTCTATTATCCATTGTATTGACAGTTATTGATTTCTCTTAATGGCATAGTCAAACTGTTGTCTTGTACTATTTTCTTCTTCCTCTCTTAGCTAAACATTGATAAATTTTGTTTATTCACATTTCTTGTATTGGTATTACCAAACCTTAAAATTTTTCATTTAGTTTTACTTCATTGGACCTGAAATATGAATTTTTGTTATGTTAATATTTTTAATTAAGCTTCTGCTTTTTTACTCGTCTTAAATGATTTTGTAAGATGAATGGGATTCGTCTACGAAAAATGATAGGTACTCTCACAACTTAAAGAGATTTTTGGATCATGACATATGTTCACTATGAAAAATTTAAAGGAAAACATTCTTGAGGTACGGGGTGGAAGGGCCGGGGGAGACGGAGGGGTATGATGTGAATGTGAAATGAGAAAGGACAATTTTTGAATTGCATCAAAAAGGTACCTTTTAGGTTTCACTTTTTCATTTTACCCTTTCGTTGCTTGTAAAATCAGACGTCTTTCCTCAGACTTTAGACATCAAAATATGAAAATTTTAATTATTTTCCCCCCTCAAAAATGTTTTCTACATTCTTGTTTTAAAACAAAAATATAATTGAATCGTGTAATTTGCTCTACTACTTTAATCTGTTGCTAATCTGTAAATTGAAGTACCGTTTTTACTAAATAGATTTATGTTCTATACTGAGAGAAATTAATCCATAGATAACAGTGAGAGGATTAATTTTCTTATGAATACATGAACAAATTGTGAGATCTAGTTTTTCATCTATTTTTTGTGAGATCGGAATTTTTCATCAATTTTCTATTTTACTGTTTTGAATATAGAGATGTAACAATAATTAATTAAATCAATTTTGTAATGAGTTCAATAGGTACAAAAAAAATTAAAATCCATGAGGTATTGTAAAACGATAGTTGATCGGCTTTGTAAGAATCTGAAATCAAAATATGCCCTACAACTAAAAAAAGAACCAATGTATGTCATATAAAAAAAAGAACCAAAATAGGCTTTGTGCACTTAATAAGTGCACAATACCTTTAAATTTGTAACGGAACCTGACTAACGGTGTTAGAAAAGTCAAAATTCACATTGTGCACTTATTAAGTGCACAATCCATTTTTTTATGGATTGTGCACTTACTAAGTGCACAATTCATTTTTTTAGGGATTGTGCACTTAATAAGTGCACAATCCATTTTTTATGAATTGTGCATTTGCACAATATATTTTTTAAGTGAAAAAATGGATTGTGCACTTAATAAGTGCACAATGTATTTATTAATAGGTTGTGTTTCACGTGCCACTTTTTAAAGATTGTTTTTAGTCATCTATTAATAAATAGATTGTGCACTAAATAAGTGCACAATCCATTTTTTTATGGATTGTGCACTAAATAAGTGCACAATTCATTTATTTGTACTATCTACTTTTTTGTACAATTGTGTATTTTTTTAATAAATACACAATTCAATGTTATTTTACTATGTCATTCCTAATTAATCATTATAAGTCATCTAAGTATAAAATAATTAATAATATTTAATAAAGATGATAAATTGAATATAACATGATAAATTAATTATTGACGTTTTATTTATACTTGATGTCTTATATGAGATATATATATGACCTAAACAAAGTAATGCCACTACAAACGGATAAATTAAATTAAGTTTACTAACATTCACTAGAAATTGCAAAGATATTCTATTAAACTTTAGTGTTGAATATCGTGAGTCTTTGACAAACATCTCCAACAGTCCATAGGAACAAAAATGTAGGGGGTGGAGTACAAGGCAACCAAGCAGGAGGTAAACATGCGGAATACTCTTAACACTAGGCTATCCTCCTTTTCCGTCGAGACAGTCACAGTTGGTTGGTTCACTGCTCCAACTATTTCATCGCCTGCTTTCTCTATCCAACATCATTATTAACTTTAACAGCTGATACTTTCTGCAATCTGAAATGAGGAAGTATGAGAATCAGAAGTTTCTTTAATTCATTAAATCAAGTTAAAAGTTACAGATTGAAGTTTCTTGGGAATTTGAAAGATTAAAAAAAATAAAACAAGCAGTATGAGAAAAATCCTAAGACAAGAAAATTCCTAATGAAATTTGTCCTGCAAAGTCATATACCAAAAGAAAAAAAGATACTTACTTAGACCCGGTGTTTTCGTCAACAACCCAATAAATACATGACATGTATATTTACATACACTGTCATCACTTATTCACACAACTACATCACCACGTCCACGTTCTCCCTTCCCTCGTCCACGCATTCCGAGTGGCTATTGATAGTGTTCGTCAGGAACTACAGGCCCCTGAAATGCCAGATTTGCCTGGTCAAAAGTCCTAATATCATTAGCAATCTCGGCTCCATGCTCTCTAGTCACCGAATTCGGACTCAACATCCATCCTAAAACCTTGTCATAGAGCTTCTTAAGGCCTCTACGCATCGCCTCATGTGAAGGAGCAATCGCGACGTACCTAGAACCTCTGATAGTGGGGTTGCCCAATAACAACCGACCATGTCGTAAATACCACCCCATATAGGCATCTAAGTCGGTATCATGATGTACCTCCACAACTGTAGGCTGGCAATTATTCTACATATTAAGAGCCTGGTTACGCTCTACAATAAACTGCTGGTCAACTGGAGATCGATCATCATGCTTAGCATGGTTAGCTTGCCATAGAGGAGCCTCAGAAATTTGTTGTGGACGCTCGAACTGTCGCATAACTCTGTCTGCTGGGTGCCACTCTATAAATTCTAAGCACAACATTAGCACTCGCATCCGCCATATCTCCTGACCAGATGTGCAGCAAGGAGGTAAAGTATGGAGGATGTCCCGATAAGGTGTCCAAATAAACTGAATCAACAAAAAATAGTCAATGTTAAAGTAAACAAAAAAACAAAAAGAGAATACAAATCCTATTTAACGTTATCTATTTAGCACTTTGTTACGGATAATTAATAAACTTATTAAATGACTCTCCTACCAACACATACTCACAATCAAGCTTCTAGTAGGGTAAAATATAATTTTTAATAGTGTAAAATATATATTCACATTGCCACATGCAACACGATAATGAATATATGTTCCATCACAACTCAACGCAATACACTAAAATTCTGACATCGTACGTCACCATACATAATAATATTGCTTAATACTACAGAACATTAAGAAACCATACTTGCTCGAACGTCAAATAATCAAGTTGATCTCTCATGGGGACTAGGGCATGGTGTACCTCTGTATCGCGCTTAAGCCTTTTACCTCGCGTTCGCTTCGTACCATATGGCAACAATGGCTCATCCTCATCAATATCACCAACTGGTCTCAATTGGAAGGGCAGGACCCTCTCCCAAGTCCATATCTAAAAGTTACATATTAGTTAACGTTAACTAAACTAGCGAACAATCGAACTGAAACTAACATTATAAGATAAAGTGCGATACTTGGAGGAGTGGTAGGAATCCTCCAAGTATGACTCCACCAATAGATATCTGACAAAGACACCCATAAAAATAGGCTAGAACAGCACTGCCCCAGTTGTAGTTCCCCGTCGAGTCGAGATCAACAACAAAATTCAAGAATCCCAAACTCAATGAATTACCTGATGTGTTCAGGAATAGGATAGCTCCTAAAATCAACAACATATATAGTCGAGCTAGCCTCTAAACCCTATCATCAGGAGTCTCATCTGTAATAGGATGGTGATGTACCTGCTGCCGAATATACTCGATTAATACACCAATGTTAAGATGGCTAGTCCTTGTAAAATCATCTAGTGCAGGACTGAATCTAGTGTGAACTTGTAACATCATAGCCCAATCAGAATTACGATGTATTAGATTTGAAAATATCATAGGATTTTTCTCAACACGTATTACAAACAAAACTTGGACATCTTACAAGGTCAAAGTGACCTCTCCAAAGGGTAGGTGGAAAGTGTGGGTCTCTGGCCTTCACCGCTCAATCATAACTGTGATAAGTTTATGCTTAAGCTGTATTTTTCCTACCCTAACAACATCCTATAACCCCACCTTGAAAATATACTCTATGATGCGCTGATGGGGGCAGTTATTAAAAAACGTCCAGGCCGCGACACATATTTTTGATTTCGCAGCCTGATTACAATCAATATGTTCATCCCACAATTTTTGTGATCTATGACTATCTTGTAATGTAAGTAATGAATGATCAATGGGCCCAGGATGCAATGCCTACTGCATTATAAAGATCTGCACACCAAATTCCATTAACGTGTATGTATATTATATTAAAATGTCATTACCACTGTGGTCAATCAAGATAAATGAAGAAAGGTGACAAAATTGATGATGTTAACGTTGAATTCATTAGTATTTTCATCTTTGAAAGTTGAAACATAATGGACTGATTGTCATTCTTGAATTCATTTGCATTTTCCATGAAAATTCCTTAACATATTAAAATAGAAGTCAAGAAACAAACAAAATGATAATCAACACTGATTGACAATTCCTTCTTAATTTAATACTATTTTCAAACACCTAAAATTCACAAAAAGTTTAGCATCAATTTGTTAAAACCCATTTTTCTCCTCTTTAACCTCAATTTACAGCAAATCTTTTAAGAGCGTGAGTTTTTGCCAATCTATCTGCCTCAGATTTTCCACAAATTATCTACGCTACAACAATTCTAACCTTATAAACCGCATCCAAAAATTTCACTTTTAAATAGATAAAAACTTCAAATCTATCAAAAATACACCTTTAACATAATTAAAAAATAACCACATACATACAACCACGTTACTATCCATTTTTTCATGTTGAATATACAGCAAAAAAAATACACCTTTAACATAATTAAAAAATTAAATTTTAAATACTAATGGAGTAGAACTAACCTTTTTTTCAATGCTTTTATACCACTTAACCGACCAAAAAATAATCAAATTCTGGATCGTCAAAGGGCCACCGCCTTCGAATTTTTTTTCAAAAAATACAAACAGCGGGGACCATCAAAGACAAAGTAGGGAACCAAAATATGAATTTTTAAGAGAGATGAAAATGGGAGACCATCGATTTTTTTAAAGAGAGGATTGAAATGAGTATGAAGGTGAATAGTGAAAACATAAAGATAAAGAGATGTCAGCTGTAAAAAGATAAGAGAGATTGTGCACTTAATAAGTGCATAATCTATTTGAAATACGTTGTGCACTTAATAAGTGCACAATCCATTATGAAAAAATGGATTATGCACTTAAAAAGTGCACAATTTAAATTTGACCTTTATTGACGCCGTGAACAGATTTGTCATTAAATTATAAAGGCATTGTGCACTTATTAAGTGCACAAAGCCTATTTTAGTGCTTTTTATTTTATATGGCATAAAATGATTCTTTTTTTAGTTGGAGGGCATACTTTGGTTCCACTCTCGTTTTGTAAATTATTGTTTTATCAACAATAATTCTATTTAAATAAACTAACTCACGCTGTTGCCAAGCTATTTCAAAATGAAAAATTAAAAGTACTTTTAAACAATAACAAAAAGGACGAATGACGTAAATAAAATAGAGAAATAACTAAAATTTATATGCCTAAAATGACAAGATAAATCTTTCATTTATTCATCAAAAACAAAATTCTCATTTTTGAAAAATATATTTGGAGATTACAAAAATATTCGGAATAAAATTGTAAAGTGTTGTTCAAACAAAAAATGCATATACGTTTTAAAATCATATTAAGTGTTTCCAACTTATGAATTCTATTTGGCCATGAAAATAATTATTTTTTGAAGTTAGAGTTGAAGTTGGAGTTGGTGTTGTGTTTGACCATTTTTAAAATTTAAGTTGTTATTTTTAAAATTTTGTGAGAGAAATATGAATGAGAAAAGTGAAAACAAGTAAAACTTGTTTTCTCTTTTTCAAAAATAATTTTCACTAAAATGAAATAATTTTTATGGCCAAACACCACTATTTTCACTAAAGTGAAATAATTGTTAAAAAAATAAAAAAATTTCATGACCAAACGCCTACATAATGTTGATTTTAGCTTATAAGCACTTTTAATGCTTATTATAATCAAATCCATAAATAGACTAAAAAAAATTATAAATTGATTTGATCAACTTATAAACATAGAGCCCGATTGGATATCATTGAAAAAATAGCTTTTTAGCATAAGTGAATAAAAGCTTAAAATAAGTGTTTATAAATTAAGCAGATAAGTGTTTGAACAGAAGTGCTGAAACTGAAAAAAAATTGTTGATGTGTTTGGTAAACAAGTGTTGTTAAACAGTTTTTTATTATTAAAATGACTTAAATGTCCTTAAAGTTGTTAACATCATAAATAAGATGATTATTTATAATTTTTAATTCTAAAATAAAATTTTGAGCAAACCTTTGATATATGATGATTCGTTGAAAACAAAGGAGAAAGAAGAGAGGAAATTGGAGGAAAGAAGCGGCACCGAGAAAAAGAAAGAAAAATCATATATTTAAGGACTACAAGTTGAGGGTATTGTTAGTATTGGAGGAAAATATAAAGGATAAATTGGTAAAAGTTTCGGTCAAACCTAAAAGAATTTTAATCTAAAAATTAAAAAGTTGGGGGTACCCAACTTCTCACTTTTTTAATTAGTTTTTAGTTTTTTTATGTATTTTTAAATTTTATCAAATACCTAAAAAGGCTAAAAAAAATATATATTAAAAAACTGATTTGACTATTTTAATCCAATCCAAATTGGCTCATAGTCAACCACCCACTTATAATCCAACTAGTAAATTTGATCGCGCGAGCGCTATAATAGAAGATCTCATTAGATTTAAAATGTATATTTTTAATTATTATATCCAAATATTAAAATATTTTAAAACATTCTATTCAGTCCTTAAAATTCAAATATATTAAATTTAAAATTTCAATTCATTTTAATACTTACACTCTGTTTTATATAATTTTTTCCTCTAATCTTTCATCACCTGATTTAGTTATTTGGAATCCAAGGAGATGACAATATTTACATCATAAGCATAAATGCTAAATTTATGGGCTAAAGAAAATACACATAATTATTTTAGAGAAAAGAACACTTAGTAGTACGTTTTTAAAATAAATAGTCTAAGTTTAACATTTTTTCAAAAAGTGATTAGTCGGGTATATTATTTTTACTTTATAGTCATTTCCTAATTTGAATCATTTTGATCCATGTAGTTCAGATACGGTCCATATATAATACTGATACAGTTCATATACAATACTGATACAGTTTTCAACTTGGGTCATTCGACCCTTTTAAAAATATTTCAGTTTTTTTTTTTGCTATAAATTTTTTAACTGAAAAATATTCTGTTTTTTTTTTTTATTTAGAAATAGTAATTAAATATAATTATATAAAAATGGTATAATTGTTATATAGAATATGTATTTATTTAAGATATATGTACAGAAATTGTATATTCTATCAAATATGTATAGGTATAAAATATATATAAAAAATATATAGAAAGTGTAAAAATTAAATAATTACTATATAAAATGTTTAAAAAAAAATATTCAATTATTGTATAAATTGTGTATCGAAACCATATAATTTTCATATAGAATATTTTTATATATAAGATATATATAGAAACTGTATAGAAGATGTGTAAAAACGATATAGACCAAGCCAGCAAATTGAAATGGTTAGAAAACGAAATTTAAATTTCATAATCATTTTTATGAAAATAGTTTAATTTGAACTATCGTTTCTATCTTTTCCCCATTATTTTATTATTGATAAGTCAAATAAAGATATATCAGGTATCTCTACTTTTTGGCTAAAAGTGATTGTTTCTATCATGAAAATGTCATTTTATAACGTAAGGTAAACTTAATGGTAATACTAATATCACAGTGTTTTAGCCTCGATTTTTAGTCTGCTTAAATTATTTTTTACTTTTCAGTTTTCTCCGAGAAGTTTCAAATTCTTCCTTACTTGACTTTATCATCGGCCGAATTCAGCTATATTTGCTAACCAAAGATTAAATGAAAAAGAGTCTAAAATGCTCTTCAACTATTGAAAATGATGTAAATATACCCTCCTTCGATGTTTGGGCTCTAAAATGTCCTTCCATCCACCTATTTGACCCTATTTTACTCTTCTTCTTAACAAATAAATAATTAGAAATTTAATTTAACACGTGACAGTTTCTTATTTGTTGAATTTTTATTAATCAAAAGTCAAAAAAAAAAATCAACTCAAATCACTAAAATCTAACCCATCCACCGAAAGCCAAATCACTAAAAAAAATTATTGAACTTGATATTTTCACCAACAATTTGACCAAAAAACAAGCATTTGAGCACAATAATAGAAGGCATCAAATGATGTGAAAAGTTCGCCACAAATATAAGATATTCCAACCTTCAAACTTCTTATCACATCTTTTGCTCTCGTTTCTGTAGGCCTGTTAAATTCTAAGGGTTCGTTTGGTAGAGTATATAAGATTAATATAAAATATAGTGTATTAGAAATACTTACATTAGTAATGTTTGTATTACTTATATTTGTATTAGTTATGCATGTATTATTTTTTATACATTATTTGGTTTGATGTATAAGAAATAATATATCTTACATAATTTTTATAAAAGAAATGTTTGTTTACAAAAATACCCTTTTTTTATTTTGTACACTTTTTTGCAATAAAAATTTTTTGTCATCTCAAATATAATTAGTACTGTTGAACTAGTATATAGAGGTTTCAGATTAATTGGAAGACCTTCGTCTTTGCGCATTAAATATTATGTCAACGGATTAACATAGTCAAAACAAAAATAAAATATAAGACGTAAAATTAAGAAATAACCTCAATTTTTTTTTCAATCTTTTTAAAGACCCTCGAAGCAAAACAAAAATATGTTACAATTATTTAAATCAATTATTCATTGTTATAGATTAAAATGGTGGGAAAAAAATTGTGAAATGTTTTGAAAAGATTCGCTATTGTAAATTAAAATGGCGGAAAAAGAAATGGTGAAATATTTTGAGGGGTATTAAGGTTATTTAATAAGTTAATGTATGTATTAAAGACTTTGCATTACTAATAAATAAAAAACAGTGGTATTAATAATACACACCTTAATATACAATAGAATGTACATTAGTTATATATTGACTAAAAATTATACCAAACAAGATATTCATAATACACATTAATTAATATATGTATTATTTTTACCAATATACTGTACCAAACGACCCCTAAATGAAGGTTTAACTTTAGCCTTTTCTGTAATTAGGTTTCTTTGTTTCCATCTCCTTCTATTCGTAGGCACTTTTTATTTCAATCGCATCAATTTAAAAGTAATTGTCAATCAAACAGAGAAAAAGAATTTGGCCCCCTTGAATCATTAGTGGATGTGATTGACTAAAAATCGAGAAAGAATATCTCTACTCATAAGTGTAGTGTCTGATTTAAAGGGAAAATTCGAAGAGAACAATATGATTTTCAGCAACATGCTATCATAGTGTGACGAAAGCTCATTACTATGACATTATGGCTTGCAAAGAGCGAGGCAAATAAGAAATTGAATAGATGAATAACCAATGTGTACATTCTATGCAAAATTAAGTTACCGTATCTGGATGTGCATTGTGAATTGAGACTTGTACAAATGAAGCAAGATCATTTTCCACTACTCTTCCATTTTTTCATGGGGAAGACGGTGAAAATATCAAGCTTTTATTTTTTTTTTTGTACTTTTGATTAATAAAAATTTAATCAATAAAAAACTGTCACGTGTTAAGTTAAAATCTTAATTACTTACGTGTTAAGAAAAGGGTAAAATAGAACCAAATAGGTGGATGAAAGGATATTTTAGAGTCCAAAGATGGAAGGAAGGTGTATTTACACCATTTTCAATAGTTGAAGGACATTTTAGACTTTTTAACGAAGATTAAAACATAAAATTTATTTAGCCTCTACACTCATGTTGCCGCCAACAAATAATAGCATCACCCAATTCGTCTTTGCTTAACACCATCCATGGACGAATTTATCGTTACTATACCTAATTCATCTAATTTTGTACATTCACATAAAATAAAACAATTATTAAAGTTACAATAAAAATAAGGAAAAATTATAGAAACTAGCATCCTTAAGACTATAATTACAATAAATAGCAACACTTTTTCAAAATTACAACTTATAGCAAAAGTAGCAATATTTTACCCACTTCATAGTAATAAAAGAATATGTATTTTTCAGCTGTGCATATGTATTTATGAGTAATACATATATATATTTGTATATGTATTTATATAGCAATATTTTACTTAAATACAAATACAATTTGCTATTTTTCGTAATTATGAAACTGTTGCTATAAAAGTTATAATTAAGAATACAGAGTTGCTATTTCTGAAATTTTTCCTAAAAATAAATATTACATATAAATTTTAAAATATAGCTACGACATGAAATTTTTCACTAATTATTTATCTTTTGTGATAAAAATTACATTTTGTATTTAAATGCATAAGCAACATAATTTTAGCTACGAAACATATAATTTCGTAGCAAAATTTTGTCCACTAAAGTTTCCCACAAAAGAATAATTTGGCGTATATTTATTAAATACCAATTAGCGACAAATAATATGTTATTAGTGACACATTATTTGTCGCAAATAATGTATTCAATTTGTGACAAGCTGTTTTTTTTCAAAATTAATTATTAGTTTTATACGAAAAAAATTTTGTCACAAAAAATAAGCTGATTCAATAGGAACAAATTAGAGATTGTAGTTAAATGTTGTAAGCTTTAGCTACAAATATTTGTATTTAATTATGACCTTTAGTTTTGTCACTAATAATGTAGTAATAAGAGACGATCATTTTATCGTCTCTAATCAGCATGCAATTTAGTGACAACATAATTTTATCACAAAATATGTGATGTTTAAATAGCGGCGATTTAAAATTTATAGTTTAATAATTTAACTATTTTCTATGAAAAAATTTCATAGCTAAATATAAAATAATTTTTGGCCATAATTACGTTGTTTATGATTACAAATGTCAATTGACAAATATTTCAAACACTCTCTGTAGGAAACAACAAGACAAAATCACGAAATGATATAATAAAGGTTGTATTTTAGTTAAATAGCATCGTATCTCAATGTGACTTTTTACAATTTTATACTTTATTCACTAATTAATTTAATGAATAATATTTCATAAGATATTATTATCAGTTATATTAATATTATTACCTGTTAAATTATGTGTATGTGATTTTATTGATTAAATAGCAACACTATTTCAATTTAATTTAATCTTCTTCCCAATTTATTTAAGTCCTAGCCAATTTATACATAATTAACGTTAGCAAAAATCAAAACTAATTTGACTGAATTTTAAAATTTCAATTTATGAATCGATTTAGACACATTAATTCAGCTCATCCCTGATTATAACCTCAGCCATCAAACTCAATCTACCAACTGATCAGATTGAATTTTCATTATTGTTTTCTTGTTAATCTACCACCCCTCAAATTCCTCAACCTTAATTCATTTTCAGTTGTTGTTGTTTTCTCGTTTCCGAGGCGGACTGCAACAAGATACACACCAAACGACACTCTAACTCTCGTCCTTAGTTTTTTCGATCAGAATTTGAGGAACCCAATTCGTGTCTTCTCTAACAAAGAAGAATGCATACGATGCTTTAATGATTTAATCGAGTTGCAAAGTTTTTTTCAACGATTTACTACGAATCTTTACAAATTTGTGACCCAATTTTGATACCCAATTTTGGTCTTCTTATATCCTGCCCAGACTTCTATGTGACCAATTAATATATTTTTGAATATTTGCAAAAAACTAATATTTTTATAAAATTATTTATTGTATTTAATCAATTGGTCATACATTTTATCATCTCGACACATTCTAATTTCATAAATTTATGAGTGTCTTATTTATTATTATTTTAGTTTATAATTCATATATTTTATATCTAACATATATTTTTAGTTAAATAGTGTCTTATCTCAACATAGATTTTTACGCCTTTATACTTTATTCGTAATTAATTTAACGAATGATATATTATATATGATGTTATTATCAATTATATTAATATTATTTATTATATTATGTATATGTAATTTTATAAATTACATAGCATTCTTATTTCAATTGAATTTACTTTTCTTCCCATTTTATTTAAATTTTGGATAATTTTTATATAATTAACGTTAATTTTAGCAAAAATTAAATCTAATTTAACTAATTTTGAAATTTCAATTCATGATCTAATTTTGACTCATTAATCTTATGCATCCCTGATAATAATCTTAGTCGTCAGTCAATCGTCCAACTGACCAGATAGAATTTTTATTATTTTGTGCCTTTTAATCTACCATCTTCAAATCCCTCAAAAACTCATTAATTTTTTGTTGCCGTTGTTTTTCCACCTTTGGCCACTTCAGCTAGCAGACTACCACAATACACACACCAAACGACACTTTGTATTCTCATCCATAGATATTTTATCAAAATTTAAGGATCCCCAATTTGTGTTTCCTCAGATAAAGAGGAATTCCTATGAGGCATTAATGAGTTAGTCGAGTTTTAAAGTGTTTTTTTTTTAAGTTTTATGACGAATTTTTATAAATTTGTCTCTAATGTAGTCTTTGTTAACACATAATTTTGACCTCCTTATATCCTGTTTGGACTTCTATTGGACTAATTGATGCATTTTAGATCTTTTTAAAAATTAATTTCCTTTATATAGTTATCTATTTTATTTACTCAATTAATCATACATTTTATCATTTGTTTCTAGTTTTATAATTTTATAAGTATCTTATTTATTATATATATTTTAGTTTCATATATGATTCATATGTTTTATCTCTAACATATATTCATATGTTGTAATATATATTTTAGTTAAATAGTGTCTTATTTCAATGTGACTTTTTACTTTTCTTTATACTTTATTTATAATTGATTTAACGAATAATATTTTATATTATATTAATATCTATTATATGGATATTATTTGTTGGTTAAATTATGTATATGTGATTTTATTAATTAAATAGAAGCCTTATTTCAATTCAATTTAAGCGTCTTCTCAATTTATTTAAATTCTAACTAATCTCTATCTAATTAACGTCAATTTAAGGAATCTAATTTAGCTGAATATTGAAATCCCAATTCATGATTCAATTTTGACCCATTAATTCGACTGATCCCTGTATCTAATATCAACCTAAAATCTCAATCATCCAATAGTCTGGATGGAATTTCTATTATTTTTTTTAAATCTACCACCCCCAAATCCCTCAAACTCTCATTCATTTTACGCTCCCACCAATCGCCGATCTCACTCTCCACTCTCACCACACTCTCACTATCTTCTCCTTTAGCCACCATACACCCCTATCACTAATGAGCCTCCGGTGAAATCATGTCATCTTTCCTCATCTCGTCTCTCAAAACACCAACAAAGAGATCCTCTCTACCCTTCCACTTCGTCACCTTCTTTGAAATTGAGGACTATATTGATATATATTATATACTGATAGGATATCATAAACTATGATTTTAATTCTTTAAAACACTCATCGGACATTTATGATGCTCACATAGTATATATGGTATACTTCAACTACATTAAAATCTTGATGGAAAATTCATGTATAACCCATCAGAATAAATACAATAATTTTTAAAATTTTTACAAAATATGAAAATTTCTTTTCATAGCTCTATCATATTATTCTAATTTATTATGTTTTTTACTAATTAAATAATTTGGACATATTATCATGTTCAAATTTGGAGGCATGTGATCAATACTTGATCCTTAAACTAGCCCATAGCCATGTACAATATTTCAATTGTTTTTATCGTTCCTGAATTTACTTCAATTATATCATTAAATTTGTAATTTTTCTATTTTAATGTAATACCTCATATTTCTCTAGCCTAGAGTAACCCTCAGTACATGGGTTATTCTAAATTAAAATTTTAAAATACTCAGTAATTTTCAGATTTGAGCTTGTCATTGCGTAGGAAATTCAATTAGCTTTCCAACGATATAAAATTCGCCTAAATCCGACAACCAGGTAAGAAGTTATGGCGATTTTAAGTTTCAGTCATTAAACATCGTCATTCAGGCCAGTAGCGCATTGTAGAGTGTGTTAAAATAGCAATTGTCAATTTTTAGTGTTGCTCCACGATATTGGCGCGTCGTACCATAGACCCAGTTCATAATTGTCAATTTTCAGTATACCAACGCGATTTCACCGCGGCGCAGTGCACTTTCAGTTCACAAACAAAGTGGCAACGCGATACCACCGTGTTGCGCCACCATGCAATTTCCCAGTGGCCTAGCGCGATAGAGCGCGTTGCGCTAGGGGTCCAGATTGGGAAAATTTCTCAAAAAAATTTAAGTTGTGCCCAGGGTTAAAACAGTCTTTTTTCATGATTTTATTCTACCCAGATATGGGATTTAAGTCCTAAAAACGTGTAAAATCCTTCATTTTTCACTTTTCCCCAAAATCAAAGATAATTCTCTCTCAAGAAAACAAATCCTAGCTCTCAAGAATCAAGGTCAATCCCAAGAATTTCTCCAATAACTCATCAAATTAAGGTATGTTAGATGTTCATCGATGGATCCTTACCTTCCATGGAACCCAAAAATCATTTTTTAAAATACAAGATTTATGATTTATGATTTCCATGTTTGAATTAGATTGAATTCATGTTCATGATGTTGTTTGAGTTTTAATCCACGATTTAGATTACAAGTTCCAAGAATTGATTCTAGTATGGGTTGAATTACATGATATTCATGATAAACCCTTCACTTTGCAAGTTGATTGTTTTAACCATGTTAACCCTAAGTGTTTATGATTTAATAAACCAAGTATGCTTCTTATGTGTTTGATAAATTCTCTATGAAAATGAAATAATGCCATTATAGCATGCTAACGTGTATTCCCCATTCATGTACAAGTTAATGTATTACATATGTTTTATGAGATGTCTCTATGAATGAATTATGACCAAGTGAACATTGTTATGTTATTCAAGATTGTGTTTTTCTTTACTTTTCATGCTATCGAGTCTTGGAGGTATTTAATACCCGACAACTTAGTTGTTTATTTAGAGCCAGTGTCAATTATAGAATAATATCAGTCATGTCACGATCAGTGGTACTCTCAGTCTGTTACACAAATCAGCAGAATTCAGTCAGTTACAGAACTTAGGAAAACTCAGTAATCTCAATGAATTTAGTCCAGTTCAGTGTCTTTCAGTTGGGAGTAGGATTCAGCACCAAGTGAACTCAAGAATGGGAGCTCACTTGCCAGCAGAGGGTGTGATCCTTAGAAGCAATCCTTGCGTTCAAGAACTACGTAGCCAGCATAGGTTGAGACATCAAACCTTCCAGTTGAGGGATGATGAGGTGCTCTACCTACTAGTAGAGGGTACCACCGTTCTCGTTTAGGAAACCTGCCAGTAGAGGGTTACTCTTCAGCTTGTCTTTACCCGTGGCACGGTACTGACATCCTTCTAATTGGGGTTACAAATTGGACCCCAGCCCAGTTATCTTATCTTATTTGGGGCATGTTGGTTAGATGATTACATTCCACAATTTTAATTTCGGTCTCAGTCTTCAGAATAGAACTCAATTCAGTTCGACAGAATTAGGACTGTCAGATACAGTCACTTAGTTATTAGTAATTCAGATTATCAGTATATTCAGTTATCAGTTATCAGATTTAGTCTCAGTATACTTAGTTACAGTATGCTTAGTATGTTCAATAGTTACAGATCCTCCATGTATGCTAATTCAACTTTTTCATATCATTCAGTTAGTTATTGATCATGCATATAAACCCATGCATTCAGCCTTACCTCATTTAGCATACTAGTACATTCCCACATACTGATCGCATACCCGTTTCTTGCTCTATGATATTTCATATCATAGATTCGAACGCTCAGGTTCCTAACCACGCTTAGCTAGATTCAGCCAGCAGTAGCAGATTTAGCAGTGAGTCCTCATCTATCGAGGATATGCTTTTATTTCAGTACTTCAGCTTAGCAGTATTTTAGTAGATGGAGTTAGTTAGGGGATTGTCCCATCAACTCCACTTTCAAACATATTCAGTTAGAGGCTTTTCAGACTAGATTTTCAGATAGTATTCAGTTTTATAGATGTTATATTTTATCAGTATTTTCAGATGTTATATTTTATCAGTATTTTTGATGTTTTGAACCTTATGGCATTTCTGCCCATTATTCCGCATTTATTTCAGTATTATTGTTCAGTGCTCATAGTAGATATCATTTATAGGTTAGCTTATGGTTCTTCGGGGTCGTAAGCACCGTGTGACGATTAGGGGGTAGTCCCAGGTCGTTATATTTAAATATAGAAATTTGTGAATATTTACAAGCAATATGGATAATTATCTTCATACTAAGCCTGATCATGTCATACATAATATCAATCATATACAAAATTACTTTTGAAGTGTTTCATATTTTGTTCAAATAAAATTGTAAGGTACAACATATTGAAATTAATTATAAGCACAAATATACAAAGATAGAAATACTCTTTCTGTTACTTGTTGACATTACTATAAATAAATTTTCAATTCATTAGTTAATTTATAAAATCAAGATAAAATTTAATTGATATTTCCTATTTGTCCTTAAAATTAATGCTTTTTAAAGTATTAAAAATATAAAATTTTCAAAATGTTCTCCATTGTTAATCTTAGGGAAAATGGCTTACAACAACAAATAGTATATTTAGACGAATTAAAATATAAATTAGTAAAAATATCCTTCTTATTTATAATTTTTTTTAAAATATGTATAAAAAATGAACAATTAATATAAGACGCAAGAATAATCCAAATTTTTAGTGGGAAATCATTTAATTATAAACGTCATAAGTATGGAATATTGCAAGAAAATACTGGAGGGAAGGTAAAATAACAAAATTTCACTTTCAATTATATTTTCTTCCCTCCAATATTATCGTGTGAAATTCCCTATCACCCATTCCCTCCCTGTAACCCATAAACAACAACACGCACTCATCTAAATTTTAGTATCCAACTAAGAGCCATTTGGGATTGCTATTACAAAATTGCTTATTTAAGAAGTATTTTTATAAACTGGCTTTTCAGAAAAGTACTTTAAAAAAAAAGTTTATGTTTGGTAAATTTATTTGAAAAGTGTTTTTGATAATCAAAATATGTTTGGATAATCTTTTTCAAGAAATGTTTTTTTGAGTCAAATAACCAAAAAGAACATCTGTCAATAAACTTTTATTACTAAAATCAATTTATAGAGAAAAATTATTTAAATATCTATTATAATATTTTTAATTTATTTTTTTTTAATTTAATTAAAAAGTATGTACTCTAAAATTTTCAATCAATATATATATATATATATATACACACACACATTAAAAAAATTAAATACTGATATATTACTTAAATAATTTAAATATTACTTAAAACATCAAACAAAAATGAAAACAAAAGTTATTTCATAAAGTATATGTATATATGTGAAATATTATTTGTATTTATAGATGAACGAGAAAGTGTGCAATACGATAAATTCGTTGAATGAATAGAAGGTTTAAAGAAAAGGTAAAAAAAAAATTAATTAGAATCTATCTTTTTTTTGTCACCTTATTTTTTGAATACATTTTAGTGTGTCAAATTTACTAAAAGTTAGCAAACATTATATTCATGCTTACAAATATCTAAATAAGATAATATTTGTTATTTGTTATGTTTTCTTTTGGATATATTTTTACCATTTCAATTCTAAAACTAAGTAACCAAATTCATATACGTATACTACTTGATGACAAATATTTAAAATAAAATTCTATCTGTTATTTGTTATCTTTTTTAATATATTTTTAAGGTATCACAATTTATTACGAAGAAGCAGTCATCATATTCATATATATACTCACTATTTTAACAAATATGTCACTTTTTATTAATTATTTATTTAAAATTAAATATTCGAGAAAAAACCTATATGTGATGTCAAAATACAATCTTATAACGTAATTCATCTGTCAATTGTTATCATTAATAATAATAAAATAATTTATATATATTCTTTAGTCATCATCATCAATGATATTTTCAAATTTGTTCAAAGAAAATGAGTGAAAATAAAATAATAATATATAAATTATAAAGAATTATGACGTAAATATGAAATATAAATTCTTAAAAATTAA
>NC_061119.1:188671573-188686605 GCF_002878395.1 Capsicum annuum
TATATATATATATATATATGTATGTATGTATGTATGTATGTATATGTATATTTGTGCGTGATAGGGATATTTTTATCATAAAAAAATAATTTTTTGCTTCTTCTTCTGCTTATTTTGAGAAGCAGAAATTTTCTGCTTCTTCCCAAAAGCAGAAAAATTGCTTTTTCTTATTTTTAAAAGCATTTTTGCAAGTTTACCAAACACCTTTTTTTTTTTAAAAAAAAAGTATTTTTTTCTTTAAATAAGTGTTTATTTTGAGAAATAAGCAATCCCAAACAGGCTATAAAATGCAAAAACATATACTCCCAATTCTTAAATGAAAAAAAACTCTCCCACGCACATTTTCTTCTCATTTCTCTATCAATTTATTTCTATTCTACTATTGATGGCCATTAAACAATCACAATTTTCAGGTAAATTAATTCTCCTCTCTATTATTTGGTTTCGACTCATCAATATTTTTTTGGATACATATCAACATTTTTATTAACAAGAGTTCCTAACATTTACTCCATTAGTCTCTTAGCAAAAGTTCATCGAGATAATTTATTTTTCATCGATTTGGTATAGAAGTTACTTATTTTTTAGTTTATTTACTTCACTAATTAATGTTAGTATTATTATTAATGTTTGAAGATATAATTTTCTTAATTAATGTTTGAAGATATAATTTTCTTAAATCACGAAATATAAATTTTTCTTATTATACAGATACGTGAAGGTGCAAAAAGTATCTCAATTAAAAGTGAAGTTTTTATATAAAAAACACTACAATCACACAGGAGGAAGCATCATATTTTTGGCTTTTTTCGGTTGACCATTATTCTCCTTCAATTAGACTTTTTAAGTTTAAGTGATTGCACTTGATTTTTCAATGAATTTGTGTCCTAATATTATATTATAATAATTATATATGCAATTAGTATATGATTTTTGTATGAATTTCCAGTATTGTTTTTCTCTTTTATTTTTGCTAATTTTAATTTGCATAAGTTACTTTTAAAAATTAGAATACATATAATTACGGTTAACTTATCAATTACAGATTTAAATAGTGTGATTATAATTAAATAAATATATAACTTGTTACTAATAATTCAACCTTTGAATATTTATACATTTTATGACAATAGTTTTTGGTTACGAAAATGTGTATCTACAGGAAGTAAATAGTACTGCTATGTTTTCATTCATTTCAAATTGATTACATCTAATAAAAAAAATTATTTACTCCAAAATAGTTAAATTAATTTAATATTTTGTAACAATTAAAACTGTCCCTAGCTAAGATAATGTCCCTAGTTAAGATAACATATGGTGACGAATTAGTTTTGTCATTAACAACATTTTCAATATTAAAAAATAATTTTTAACTGCAAAATTGTTGTCTTTTCTAGACAAAGGAAAATGTTGCTAGTTTATATATTTAGGGACGAAAATTCTCTTTCGTACACAAACTGTATCTTTTAGTGACGCAATAACAATCTTTTAACTACAAATTATGCGTAGATTTAAGGACAACCCATTTCGTCATTAATTAAAATTATAATTAGTGATAAATTAGATTTGTTGATAATAAATGCCCTTTTAGTGACGTTATAATGTTTTTAGCCACAAAATTTATGTTATTTATGACAAATAAGTTCGCCATAAATACTATGAATTTAGGGACAAAATTTTATTTTGTAGTTAAATGACTTTATTTAGTGATGAGACATTAATTTGTCTTTATATATTTTTAGCAACCCAGATTTAGAGACGAAAGGTTGACAATATTTTTTTTCATCACAAAATATTTTTATGACGAAATATGACTTTTAAGTGACAAATTAATTAGTCACAAAAAAAAAGTTGTTATTGCGATTAACTATAAACTAAGTTATAATTGGATTTTCCTCCATCTCTTCATATAACATACCATTTGCTCCCACACAAATGATAAATATTTTTACTGGCCATATACTTAAGGCTTAAACTAAAGAAGTAACGATTGACGTCCTTTTTTAAGTCAAAGTATTTAAGTTGGAAAAAAAAAGTAAGGCAAAAATGAAAAGAAAGAAGGCAAAAGTACCTAAAAAAAAAAAAAAGATGAACGAATGCTAATACTTATAACTTGAAAAATCACCAAAATTTATAATCAGTTACTCCCTCTGTCTCAAAATAGTTAACATATTTCATTTTTTAAGAGTCGATTGACTAATTTTCAGAATTATATTAGATTAAATTAATATAATATTTTAAAATTAAAATTTATTCAAAAGTTATATGAAAAATAATATAAGTTGCAGCTTTTCTTTTTTCAATATGATTAATAAAAACATCTTAAAATGTTGATTAAATTTAAATCTTTAACTTTATTAAAAAAAAAATATATCACCTATTTTGAAATGGGAAAAGTATAAATTAGCTTTAGAGATAAAGAGTATATATACCAGAAAAGTTAAGTATACTTAGTTTTGAATACAAATTGAAAGGCTAAGGTAATTAACATAGCATACTAAACATAATTAGGAGAGTTTATTGAATGATTTTGAGTATTTTTAAATATAGCACATAGTAGATAAGAAATAAAAATAGAGAACAATTCTAAGAAAATAAGAAAAAAGATAAATGCAATTAATGATCATAAAAATATGTCACATCACCTTATCTATACTCTTTTTTATATTGCATATAAATACTCAAAAACTTTAAGTGTTGGATAGTATATTTCAGTTTTTCAGACTTCATTTGTGTTATCTATATGAAAAGGTAGACACCAAAAGTAATAATCAACCCTCCATGCATTATAAAAAGAAAAATTCAATTGCTTAAGTAGTACAGATAAATAATATATTCCAAGTCTGACAGAACTGAGCATCAAGGTTCGAAGAAGGAAGGTTCCCGCGTGCAGGAAAGCTTTTTCACATGCAACACAAATGCAAGTAGACTTTTCTCTGAGCCCCCAGGGGTAGCGGAATATCCTAATTGGAAAGTTTTCCAACTTTCCAACCGGGGCTGATAACCCCGGATGGGCTTGCAATACTCAACTCCATGTCATGAGCTCGTGTCGCCAATTCTTCGAAAGTGCGTGGCTTGATTCCTTGGAGGATATACACAAGACCCCAATGCATTCCTTGGGTGCACATCTCGACGGCAGAAGTTTCTGAGAGGCGATCCGGGCCTTCTTTTCGCACTATTACGGATATGAAAATAATGGTCAAAATCGGATTCAATTGTCAACTGCCCCTATCGGAAATAGGATTGACTACCGATTCCGAAGGAACTAGTCCTCAGGATGCAAGGATGCAATCGGCCATACCCCGAGAGCACAGCCCAAGCGTGAAGCTTTCCTTCTCACAATAGTACTAAGTTCGGGCAGATCTCCGTCCCATTTCACGGATGCATCGCATTGAGAATTGCTTTAACCTGGGTCTGACTGCTTGACTCACCAACCTTCAAGTCTTCCTCCATCAGGTCATCTTCCGGAACCAAGCCTTCTGAAAGAAAGCTCATCAGAAAACTCCGTTGACGAGGTCTGTCCCTTCTCCAGCTTCTTGTGGTCTTTCCCAGCCTTACTCGAGTTTCGCTTGGAAACCGGCAAGTTTCGAGTTTCCAAATAAGTGGTACCCTTTCTAGCGGTCCCTAACTTTTATGGAAGCTGAGACCCCTCCGTGGTCTTAGACTGGTTAGTCGCGATGGACCCAAAAAAAATGCTCTCCAGAGCGATATATGATGCTAAACCGAGACCGAGATATAGAGAGGGCTGTCCTTTTGTTTTGTTGTCTCGAAGAGACAAAACAAAAGCACTCATATGAATGGTGGGGAAAGCGCTGGCAACAACTGAAAGGAAGGGGTCCATGTAGCTGCTGTGTCCGCCCCCTTCTTAGTCAATGGGGCACAGCAGGTTCGGCATCTACTACAAAAGAGTATTAATATTAAACATCTTAATAGTAGAACTACTTTCGTACTACTAAACAAGGAAACCTTCGGTTCCCTTTGTAAACAACGCTTATTTTAGTTTACATTCAAACCAAAGTAAACCAAGCCTAAGCATTTCGGTTGGGACTATACCCGCTGCTAAAACGAAGGAGACCATAATCCCCAATCCAACAGCCTTGAGAAGGATGATAGAGATTTTGAACGAACCGAAACCAACAACGGAAAATACTTCAAGGAACGAACTTGCAGGCCCGCGCGCATTATTACATAAGAAACGTATATGTCAAGATATACTTTCGGAGAACTATCAATGGTGTGTAAGCTTCTTCATCATCATCATCTGCAACCAAATCTAGAGAGATTCAAAAACATGAAAAAAAATAGTAAGATTTTAAAAATCTAATAAAAGACTATACACAATATATATAAAAAAAAAACTATACACAATATAGAAAAAAAAATATTAACCAACAAAGTTATAGTATAATACATAGCACAAAAGAATAACTTTACTTTCAGATTCTCGCACCTTTAAAGTATATGAGACAAACATGAAGCAAGGCCAAATAAAAGAGGAAAAAATAAATAAATTGAAGATCATAGAGAGGTGTCACACCATCTTGTTTATTTCTAGCTTTGTATAGATCTAATTAAAAGCAAGATAGACTAAGCTAAAACTGAAAACTCGTTTACTTTCAATCAATAAATAGCACAAAAATAGAATATGAAAAGGCATAGAAATTAGTTAAAAATATATCATCCAAGAATTAACACATATTAAAATCCACTAATTACATCTTATGAGGAAGAAGCAACAACTAAACCAAAAACTATATAGAAAAGTACTTGAAAAGCCATTGTAATTAGTATAATATGGCCAGACAAGAGAAATGGAACACCTTAAAAATTTAATTGATTGTTTAGACGTGGGCTTTAACTCTCTGTATGTATTTAGTACAGGAAATTGCACGTCATAGACCCAATATGGGTGGCTTTAGATATTTGATCTCAAATAAGAATGTCTTTAAAAAATAGCCTTCCTTACTTTTTAATATACTAAAAATACCATTTTACCCCTCCACACCTCAAATATATTTTTATTCTTTCCATACTCATTAATCTTTCAAATTTTATTTTTTATTATTTTCACTGCAAATTTTTCCTTTACTTTTATTATTCTACTTTTTTTCACTCTTTTTTTCCCTTTAAATTTATTATTGTGACTTTTATTATTTTCAATTTTTATTTTTTTCTTTAATTTTATTTTCAGGTTTTACCCATTGTAATAAGCTTAGGTGATGAGAAATTTCATAAAGCTACAAAAAAAGTTCATCTCAAAGCTTGAGCTTCGGATTTCTCTCTTCCTTTTGGTGTAATTGCATTCTAACTTTAGGATTTTTTATTTTACCACTCATCTCTCTGTACTTTAGGTAATTTCTCTCATTTATCTTAATCTTATTGCATGCATTTGAAGTATTTGTTACCTAGCAATTTTTTTGAGATGAGAACCACTTTTCTTTTCCGTGAATCACATTCTATAATGTATAGATTAATTTATAAATTCTATTTTTTTCCTATCTATATCACCTTGATGAAAATGCGTTTTGGGTGGTTTCTCTACTCACTGATCTCACTATTATCCAGTCAGTAGGTTGTTTAGATTTGGATTTTGGGTGTTTTGTGTAGTCATTAGGTCAATTCTTTTGTCCAATAAATTTTATTTTGAAGCTTGATTCTTAATTTTTTTGTTAATTTTTAATTTGATAGTTGTTTTTATCTTTATAACTCTGCAAATTTTGGTAATCATGTCTAGCAAGACAAATCGTGTTGAGTATTTTATTGATCCTAATGATTGGTTCAAGTCAGACCCCTGTTGGAGAGGAGATTCAAATTATCATACAATGATAACGAGCTTTTTGGATGACACACAGTTGTCATTGTTAGAGAAAGGATTTTTTGAAAATTTGATGAAATTAGGTGCCATATGTGGCAGATTTTGATTCGGATGCTTCGCAATCCATTTTTTATCAGAAGCATCCTTTCATCTGTGACATTGAAGCATTTGATAATCTGTCAAACTTGAACACTGATTTTTGGGCGTTCATCGAGTGTGGATTGAATACGACGAAATGGTGGGTTTACTATCTTTAAGCTTTTCATTTTGTCATTTTTGTACTTATGGTAACACATATATTCTAATTGTATTCATTTTTCATGTATTTTAAGTGCCAAAAATATATACGTTAAAGAAAAAGATGTGCTGCCCGAATGTTTAGTGTTTGGCTCTTGTGTTGTGGATTCAAAAAAGTGGTTTTATTCACTTGCAACTTATGGTGGACCTTTGAATGACACGGTATTATCACTTGCTATCCTAATCTATATTGGATTGGCTAATATCTACCTGCTATCTTTGTAACTTTGGTGTAAAGTTGTAACTTTTCTATTCACTAGTAGAGCGGGGTGTATAGTTAGAGGGGTGAAACGGGGTCATTTGATTTTTAGTTTAATCTTGATTTGTCTACCTATTTTAAATTTATTTTTATTTCATTGTAGAAACAAAGCCAATGTTGTTAACAAGATCCCTCATGTTCTGATTCATCGTCCGATCACAAGGTTTGGCTCATTTCTTGATTGCATGATACTAAGTAGGCATTTTGTTGTAGAATTTATAAAGTTGGAGTTGAAGATAGAGTAATGTTTAATTCATATGTGGGGTTACTGACATTTCAGGAAGTTAGCTGCACAAATCGCGAACAAACAGCAAAAGTCAACAGTTGAGGTACAATGTCTATCCCCTCCTGGTTTATTTTATAACTGAGTTACTGTTAACATTGTATATCCACAGATAACAAAGCCACCAATCCCAGTGGCACCAATTAGAAATGAAACAGAAGACTGCATTATTATCGATGTTGAAAATTACAAGGCCACTGGTTATTCTAACGTGCCAATATTTGTGCAACATAATAAAGCAATGATGGAGGAAATTGATAGGATGGTAAGCTTATATGATCTATATATCTTGGTTATGAATATAATTCTTGCGGATTGCCATTGATGAGTTAAATCTTTGATTTAGGATGATGAAATTGAGATGGAAGATGCAGAAGATTGGTTAGTCGTAGACATAGACAGTTCTGATAAAAAGAACGAACTCACTGTAGTGGAATACATTGATGACATCTATGCCTACTACAAGAAGGCTGAGGTAGAGATGTTATCTCCACTCTCTCTATTTGTTTGTTAGAAGTTTTTTTTTGCTTACAACTTATACATGCTCATTATCCAACTGTGTGGGAATACACTGGGTTTGTTGTTGTTGTTGTACATGCTCATTAGGATTATGGCATGTAGAGTTAGCAGAAGTCCCATATTTTTCAATTGATTATATAATTCTTTTGGATAGGATCTCATTAAGCTTAATAGATTGCTAAATTACTCACAAAAGCTAGTCTAATTTTAACATGGACTGCAATTTTTAGTCAGTAAAATAATAGGTGCAGAACATAGGATATATAGACACACAGAGGGTATACTTGGGTTGTTTCTGTTGTGATGCTATTCTATTAAGGATGATTACTGTTTCAATTTTAATTGAAAATCTAGAAAGAAATGGAGGTGTATTTTTTATCCATTTCTTTTAATGTCATTTTCAATTACAGATTGCTGGTTGTGTCCCTCCAAACTATATGAAACAACAATTTGATATCAATGAGAGGATGAAAGACATTCTCATTGACTGGCTGATTGAGGTATATAGTGTTTGTTGTTGCATGTCATTTCTGAGTTTTATGAAGAAGAATATGATAATTTTAAGTGTCATTTAACGTCTAATCCAATTTATAGGTTCACTACAAGTTTGAACTGATGGAGGAGACCTTGTATTTGACAATGAATCTCATCGATAGATTCCTGGCAGTTCAGTCAGTGATTAGGAAAAAACTTTAGCTTTTTGGAATAACAGCTTTGCTTCTTGCCTGCAAGAATGAAGGGGTTTCTGTACCTGTAGTGGAGGATCTAATTTTGATCTCTGACAAGGCTTATGCCAAAAAAGAAGTGCTTGAAATGGTTAGTTTAAAGACCAAAATCTTACATTATCAGGACTTGTATCTCCATTTTGTTCTTCCTCGCTAAATGATTTCAATTGTTTTCTTATCCACAGGAGAAGTTGATGGTTAATGCCTTACAGTTCAACATGACAGTATCTACAACTTATGTGTTTATGCGGCAGTTCCTTAAAGCCTCTCAGTCTGATAAGAAGGTCAGTTAAACGTCTTGTCACATGAAGAAGTAACGCAACAATCTGAATCACTACTCATACAACTTTTTGTCATTGTTTAAATCAGGTAGAGCTCGTGTCTTTCTTTTTTATCGAGCTATGTCTAGTTGAATATGAAATGCTTAGATTCCCACCATTAATGCTTGCTGCTACAGCTATCTTTACTGCTCAGTGCACTCTTGGTGTGTCCAGGAAGTGGAACACAACCTGCGAGAAGCATAGTAGCTACAACAAGAATCAGATTTTGTAAGTATATTTTGTTTTTAAAGATACTTGTAAATGTACATCCCTTTATCGAATAGACAAAGATGTGTAATTGTGTGACTTATTCTGTATGACAAGGAATGCTCAAAATTAATGGTTTCTTTCCATCAGAAGGCAACAGTTGGGAAGCTTACTGGCGTGCACCAAAAGTATAGGACGTCTAACTATGGCAATGCTGCAAGATGTGAACCTATTTTTTTTCTGTTAGAAGCTTGGTTCTAGGATAAGAATAACACATGAGGGGGAACGACATGCTTTGCTAGTAGTTGTGTTGAATGAAATTATTGATGTGTGTGCAACATATGTTGCCCCAGTCTCTGGGAAGGGGGAAGGGTGTTTCTGAGTTCTTTTGCTACTGAGAGAACCATGTATTTACTTATTTTTTTCATGTACATTGTTTGACATTGCTGGTGTTTTGTGAAATATTTTGCGTTCCATACTTTTTCTTGAATACAAACATTAAAAAGTTAAAATTTCTTCTTAATAGTATAAAGCTTAAATGATTAGAAGCTTGAACACATAACACACTTAACAACTAATGTGACTAGAAGCTTGGTGGACACACTTAAAAAACCTTTATATATATATATATATATATATATGTATGTATGTATGTATGTATGTATGTATCCTCTAAAACAATAATTTTATCAGTTGGTCTCGAGAATAAGGAGTGTCAATGTTAATAATACTAGTGTGAGAGAGGTAACAAATTAACAAATTGGACCAACGTATTTATAACTAGGTCCCTATTTTAGTTCATCCAATACTATTTGGGCTAAACATGTAACTCAATGATTGAAGCGACATAAGCAAAAAATTCATATTGAAACCTGTGTTGAGCAAAAGAATATTAGTAACAATTTGTATTTGATGTTTATAATCACAGTACAATAATTTTCAAAACTAAGTCTTGCCCATGAGGCAAGAGTTGCATATATGTTAATAATCTAATCAGTACAATTAAAGAATAAACTTTTGCCTCTTGGGCAAAAGTTTTCAATTTAAACAGTATAGCATTTGTACAATAATTTTCTAAACTAAGTCTTACCCATGAGGCAAGAGTTGCATATATGTTAATAATCCAATCAATGCAATTAAAGAATAAACTTTTGCCTCTTGGACAAAGGTTTTCAATTTCAACAATTTTATAAACTAAGTCTTACCCATGAGGCAAGAGTTGCATATATGTTAATAATTTAATCAATGCAATTAAAGAATAAACTTTTGTCTCTTGGGCAAAGGTTTTCAATTTCAATAATTTTCTAACTAAGTCTTTCCCATGAGGCAATAGTTGCATATATGTTAATAATCTAATCAGTTCAATTAAATAATAAATTGTTGCCTCTTGGGCAAAAGTTTTTAATTTCAATAATTTTCTAAAATCTTACCCATGAGGCAAGAGTTGCATATATGTTAATAATATAATCAGTGCAATTAAAGAAAAAACTTTTGCCTTTTGGGCAAAGGTTTTCAATTTCAATAATTTTCTAAACTAAGTCTTGCCCATGAGACAATAGTTGCATATATGTTAATAATCTAATCAGTGCAATTAAAGAATAAATTGTTGCCTCTTGGGCAAAAATTTCCAATTTCAATAATTTTCTAAACTAAGTTTTGCCCATGAGGCTAGAGTTGCTTATATGTTAATAATCTAATCAGTGCAATTAAAGAATAAACTTTTGCCTCTTGCGCAAAAGTTTTTAATTTCAATAATTTTCTAAACTAACTCTTCCCCATGAGGCAAGAGTTGCATATATGTTAATAATATGATCAGTGCAATTAATGAATAAACTGTTGCCTCTTGCATAAAAATTTTCAATTTCAATAATTTTCTAAATAAAATCTTGCCCATGAGGCAAGAGTTGCATATATGTTATAATCTAATCAGTGCAATTAAAGAAAGAGGCAAAAGTTTTCAATTTTAATAATTTTCTTGACTACGTCTTGCCCATGAGGCAAGAGTTGCATATATGTTAATAATCTAATTAGTGCAATTAAAGAATAAACTATTGCCTCTTGGGCAAAGTTTTCAATTTCAATAATTTTCTAAAGTCTTGCCCATGAGGCAAGAGTTGCTTATATGTTAATAATCTAATTAGCGCAATTAAAGAATAAACGGTTGCCTCTTGGGCAAAAATTTTCAATTTCAACAATTTTCTAAAGTCTTTCCCATGAGGCAAGAGTTGCATATATGTTAATAATCTAATCAGTGCAATTAAAGAATAAACTTTTGCCTCTTGGGAAAAAGTTTTCAATTTCAAGAAAAAGGAAAAAATCCTCAAGATAGAATTTATGTCATAGAGAGTGATGTGACTGTTTCCATGTGGATTTACAGGTATGAGAATATCATTAAGAATTGCCTGATCTAGCTGTAGACCAATGCGTCTCTCTAGATCAGACCTGCAGAAAGTTGATGTTGATGCTACTATTGCAGATTTTAACAAACTTGAAAGAAAAACCATTGGCACTGTGCTTTTCCTGGATTGTGTTGGTAGTAAGCCAGCAATTGTTTCGACGATGATCCTTTGTCATTTCTGCAAATCCAAATCCAAGAAACTTCTTTTAACCAACTGAAGGCCCTTGATGAACAAGCCCTGAATAGAATTTTGAGCATAATTTATCAAAATTCTGCTGATAATGTCTTGTTTAAGGCCTTTTGTTTTTACTGTCGACAAAACTCTCTAAAAGAAATCTAGATTTAGCACCGCGAGTGATTTTCCCCACCAATCTGATGGTGTCTCAGAATCAACGCACTGAACAGGTTTGGGTGGAAATTATACTCTAGCTTTGACAAACCAGATGTTAGCTGCTCTTTACAGGCATTGTTTGCAATTGTTTGTTAACTGGCTAACAAGATTGACTTCTTCAGATACCGGTAGTATTGTTTCACAGCGATGAAGAATAGATATCGAGTTGGATATGTTTGGAAATACCGCATCCTTAAGGAATACCTCAGTACGAATTTCCAGATTTTCTCAAAGATATCTTCTGTCATTTTCATGAACCTGGTTGCACATCTAAGTAACGCCACGTTTGATATGGTAATCTCAACGTTCACTCCATAGCAAAACATTGCAGCAATTTTAAATGCATCAGATCCGCCAGGAAGACCAGTAAGATTGATTCTTGAAACCTTTGTATCCTTCGCCTCTAGCAACAGCTTTCTAATTTTTCCACTTCGTGAAACCAGAGGGAGCTGCAAATAATGACAAATTAGCAATAACATTAGAAATGTATCCAAGATATTCTTCTTTCATTTTTCTTTATTTTAACACAAAGCACATAACTTAAGTTCTGTAGTTCTATTTTTGCATCTGGCTATTGACTTTTCTTTTCTCCTCAACATAGCTATATTGATATCGGTATCCTACTTATAACGGCTAAAAATCAATCTTTTTCAAGGTACTTTAGACTAGCCATTTCTTTGCATAACTTCTATTTTTCCATAGACTTGAGCATTGGAATGATGATGAAAAACGGTAGATTAAATTACACGACAGGAAGAAAGATTGAACACTTTATTTTTGTACCTTGTGAAAAGCAAAACTGGCTGATCTGACTTCTATAGTAAGATCACTCGAAACATCAGATATTAGCCTGCAATAAAAGATATAGTCAATGATCAAAAGTTGAAAACTTATATTTTTTGAAATTTTTTTAGCCTAAACGTTTCATTCACGTGCAACTTACATCTCAAGAATACAATGCTAGATATATGGAGTCTTAAAGCTATCTAAATTGAAATGATGAAACCTTAACTCTTCGGAGAGCATAAGTCAGCCTGATTTTTCTCTTGTACATATGACTGTAATTTAGAACCAAAATAGCATAAAAACACAATCTTGAATCGATAAAAATCTTGAAACAAAGTTAACAATACTCTGTGTGTCTGCTGTTTTTGAATTCAATCTAGCAAAGTGCCAGATATTTTCTGGTGTCTTTAAAATGTGGTGTGGAGTAATCTAACAACTAATTACAAAACTCATTTGTACTAACTAGAGGGACCTCATAAGATACATATGTTGCAAACTAGGAAAATAATTATTGATGTCTACACCATTCACACCACATCTTGAACAAGAAAATTGAACACATTGGACTTTAGATGTTTAAAAGATTAGCTATTGGATTTGTCATTTTCAATGATTACAGCTTTAGAAACAGCTCATCTATAGTCATTATCTAGAGTATATGATATTAACTTTATGAACTGATAGAAACTCTACAATCTTAGGTTTTAAGGTAAGTTCCATCACAATCAGTTTCCAAAGCTAAAAGTATTGCTATTTTCACTTACCCAGCACTTGAATGTGGTCTGTCATCAGTGGAGAAGTCGGTACTTTCACTAAGGGAGTTCCAAATATAAATAGGTGAACACACGAAAGAAATCAAAGGATTTAGTATCTACTATATATACATAAAAATATACTTTTCCCCTTATATATATAGCGTAATTCTTTCACGAAGGCCCTTGTGATATACGACCCTGACTCTACCCGTCTTTCATAAATATATTTATTATTCAAATATTTTGGTGGTTGTAGTTCTCTTCTAGTGCCAAATCCTACTACCATTAGAGAGTTTAAACCCATTGCCTGTTGCTCTATGTTATACAAGCTAATAGCAAAGGTGTTCTCTCTTAGAATCAACAAGTTAGTGCTTCTTTAATCTCTAAAACATAGGATGGATTCAGCCAAGATAAAAAATACAGTCTTTTCCTCCAAGACCAAACCCTCGCAACTACTCAAACACAATTATAATCACAATAACAAAGTCCCCACAACCTGTTCGACACAATTCCTCATCATCTTCTAATGCTAATTATACCACTAGTTTGAAATACTTGGACATAATTTCTTGTACCACCTTGACCTTATACATTTGGCCTGCCCAAAATATATTGTGATCAACGTCAACTCCCCTATTAACGGCCTTTTCCTCCAAGATCAACCCCCACAACTACTCAAACACAATTATAACCGCAATAACAAACTCTCCACAACCTGTTCGACGGAATTCCTCAATGGTAAATATGTTACTACAACAATAGCATATCCTAAGTTCAGCTTACGTTCACCTCCCAAAAAATCAAATCAATATGCTAATTATATAATGAGCTAAAATTACCACAATGCATAAATAAGCTAAAATTACCACAATAACTTTTGATGATGAATTTCATACCTGAAGAACCCTTACAGCAAAAGTCGATTCTGGAATTTGGAAGAAAAAGAGAAAGAAAGAGATTTAACAGTTTGGGCAACTTAGCCTTGGGCTTTAGAGAGTCATCGCATGGGTTGATTCTGGAATTTGAAATAAAAAGACGAAGAAAGAGATTGAACAACGAATATTTTGAAGAAGGATATTTTCGTCCAAAAAATATGACTTAACAAGTAAAGGCTATTTTAACAATGCCATTTTATTTGGGGCTAAAATTTGAAAGTCACTCTAATTTGTGTCTATTTTTTAGAATAACCCTAGTTAGTGAGGTTTTTAAAGTCATGTAATAAATAGGTTATGAATAAAAAATTAAAAAAAGTTCTCAAAAAATGAGAAAGAAAGATAAACATGAATGAAGGTCATAGAGAGGTGTCACATCACCTCCTCTATGACCTTCCTTTATATTTTATCTATATATATATATAAAAGCAAAACTAAAAGCAAGACAAAATACCACGTGGCAAGATATTAAAAAGCCACATGACAATTTTTAGGACATAACATAATAATGTTGTAATAAAAATTATAAATTAAAAAATATTAAATATTTGAATCAAAAGATTAGAAAGATTTCAATTTGAAAATACTAGGTTTTTTTAAAAAAAAGATTTTTCATTAGCTTAAAACTAGGAACTTAAAATTATCTTACTTTTAAGAAAATTATCTTTTCCAATGTCATAAAATATATTTAAATATTAAATAAAAGATAATAATACTAACACTAATAAAAATAATAATATATTTTTATAAAAAAATGTAGCAGCAACACTTTTAATTTTTTTTGAAAAACATAATAGTAGTATTAGTAATGATAATTGAAGTGGTGGGAATAATAACAATAACAATAATAATAATAATCTCTCTCTCTCTCTCTCTCTCTCTCTATATATATATATATATATATATATATATATATTAGAACTTGATTTTATATAAAGAAATAATAATAATAATAATTACTAAATAAATAAATTGTAGTTTTAGCAGTAATAATATGTTGTTCCGGTAAGTAGTAGTTGTAGCAATAGTAAGATAATAATAACAATTTTATAGATTACAGGATAAGTATGTATTTTTATTTGAAAAAAAATCTAAGGATAAGGATAAAAAAATAAATTGATCTTCTTATAAAAAATTGATATGATATGATATGATGTCTAAATTTGAATTTAAATTGATTTTGTATTGGAATTGAATTCTAATTTCTTAACTTCTCATATGCTCATAGTAATAATATTATTATTATAAATATACATATATATATATATATACTAGTTTAGCTGCACGTGCCTCGCATGTGTAACTTTTGATTATTTAAAATTAAATGATTTTATCTATTACGAAG
>NC_061119.1:188689605-188690567 GCF_002878395.1 Capsicum annuum
TGTAACTTTTGATTATTTAAAATTAAATGATTTTATCTATTACGAAGATTTTTAATGATTGCAAAAATTTCAAAATAGATATTTTATTGTAAGCACATATATATATGAGAAAAATAATTACGTTGTTAGATTCGAACATACAAGAATATCAAACCTAGAAATCAAAATTCACAAATAAAACAGATGTGATAATGCATAATGTGTTAAATTTAAAATCACTTCCAAGCTAAAAGAAAAAATAATAAGCCACGACAACCAATAGAAAAGGAAAAACAACTCAACAAAAAGAGAGAGAATATAACATACTAACCTGGAGGATGACAATTACAATGGTTGAAGAAAACAAAAAATAGAAGTGTGGACAATATATATTAATATAAAAATATGTTGAAAATTAAACCTATATAAATTACAAAACAAATAGGAGTCCTAATTTAAGAAAAAAACTTACCATATTTTAAAGTCCTAATCCATTACCATAGTTTAAAGTCCTAACCCATATATTCTAGGATTCAAAATTATATATATAATTAAATAATAATTAGAGAAAAAGGTGAAAAGATGATTTTGTCTATTGTAAAGTGTTTTAATGAAGGGCAAAACTTCAAACCACTTTTTTAAGGGTCTTCACACTTTTAATATATTATAGATATAGATAAAAGCAAAACATAAGCAAAACAAGATGCCACGTGTCAAGCTATTAAAATAGCCACGTGGCAATTTTTAAGACAACATTAAAAATTATTTTAAGACAAATTTAAAAATATTGTAATAAAAATTTTGAATTGAAAAAATAAATATTTGAATTTGAATAAATTATCCTTTTACAAAAAAGATTTTCATTATCTTAAAAATAGAAACTAATAATTAAAGAGTTCTAATAGATATATACTATTTCAAACTTATCTCTTATAAAATTTAAATATATTTTATAACATTTAAATTTTATAAGAGATAAGTTT
>NC_061119.1:188690667-188704073 GCF_002878395.1 Capsicum annuum
TTATCTTAAAAATAGAAACTAATAATTAAAGAGTTCTAATAGATATATACTATTTCAAACTTATCTCTTATAAAATTTAAATGTTATAAAATATATTTAAATATAATGTATTTACATATTAGGGAAAGATAAAAATTATTGATGATAATAATAATAATGATAAATATGCATTTAATTTTAAAAAATATTTATAAATATTGAAAAAAAGATAAAAATAATAATATAACTAATATTAAGAATAGTAGTACACACTTACGTAGTAGTACTTTTAGTTATTTTTTAAAACAGGCATGGTAGTAGTAGTACTGAATAATAATAATAATAATAATAATAATAATAATAATAATTATTATTATTATTATTATAAATAAATAAATAAATAAATAAATAATCTCTATATATATAAAAGCAAAACATAAGCAAGACAAGATGCCACATGTCAAGCTATTAAAATAGCCAAGTGACAATTTTTAAGACAATATTAAAAATATTTTAAGACAAAGTTAAAAATATTGTAATAAAAATTTTGAATTGAAAAATTAAGTATTTGAATTTGAATAAGTTATACTTTTACAAAAAAGATTTTAATTATCTTAAAAATAGAAACTCATAATTAAAGAGTTCTAATAGATATATATTATTTCAAACTTATCTCTTATAAAATTTAAATGTTATAAAATATATTTAAATATAATTTATTTAAATATTAGGGAAAGATAAAAATTATTGATGATAATAATAATAATGATAAATATGCATTTAATTTTAAAAAATATTTATAAATATTGAAAAAAGATAAAACTATTAATATAACTTATATTAATAATAGTAGTACACACTTAACGTAGTAGTACTTTTAGTTATTTTTTAAAACAGGCGTGGTAGTAGTAGTACTGAATAATAATAATAATAATAATAATAATAATAATAATAGTAATAATAAATAAATAAATAAATAAAGAAATAAATTTTAATAGTGGGTAGAACATAGTTATAGTGATAGAAGAAAAAAAAAATGGGAACATTTTTTAAAAATAAAATAATATGTGAATTAATCTTATTGATTTCAAATATTTCTATTAATTCAAATATATACATTATAAGATAAGTATGTATTTTATTTGAAAAATTATGGATAAGGAAGAATAATAAATTGAGCTTCTTTTAATAAATACATATTATATTTGAATTTGAATTTGAATTTAAATGATATTTAAATTGAAGTAGAGTTCTACTTTCTTAATATCTCTTTAATATCTATATAACCAGTATAAACAATAATACATAGTACATTTCAAACTTATCTCTTTTAAAATTTAAATTTTATAAAATATATTTAAATATATTTTATTTACATATTAGGAAAATATATAACTTATTGATAATAATAATAATTATTATTATTATTAGAAATATGCATTTAATGTTTAAAAATATTTATAAATATTGAAGAAAAAAGATAAAAATATTAATATAACTAATATTAATAATAGTAGTTAGCACGTAGTAGTACTTCTAGTTATTTTCTAAAGCAGACGTGGTAGTAGTAGTAGTATGGAATAATAATAATAATAATAATAATAATAATAATAAAAAATTGTAGTAGTGGGTAGAACATAGTTATAGTGATAGAAGAAAAAAAAGTGGGATTTTTTTTGAAAGAAAATGACATGTGAATTAATCTTATTGATTTCAAATATTTCTCTTAATTCAAATATATACATTATGAGATAAGTATGTACTGTATTTGAAAAATTATTGATAAGAAAAAATAATAAATTGTTCTTCTTTTAATAAATACGTATTATATTTGAATTTGAATTTGAATTTGAATTTAAATAAAATTTAAATTGAAGTAGAGTTCTATTTCTTAAAATCTCTTTTATATTACGTATTACATAGAAATCGGATAATAGTATCTTTAAATGCACTGACCTGCCCTTTGTTCTTTTTTTCTTTTCTTCGACCACCCTCTCTTCTTTCTTTTTTGTTTTTAGAACTATTTTTCGGGTGATTATTTGTCTGTTATAGGATGAGGAATAGAGGTCAGTATAAGTTGTATTATGAACAGATGGACAATTATTTGATTGTTACAGATTTTTAGTTTGTTATTATTACACAAAAAAAAAAATTAAATGTAATCACCTATTATGGCATTTAAATTTCAAATTCAAATTTGAATTGGAGTGAAGTTAACTTCCTAACCTCTCTATATATACTCCTGCAATGATGTACACACTAAACTTTCTCTCTCTCTCTCTTTTTTTTTTTTATCGTTGTTGCATTCTTCATATTATTCATTTTCTTGAAACAGTTTTATTTAACTTCTTCATTTTTTTATGCAGATGATTGATGATCATATTATTGGCTATTTTTCTTTTGTATATACATGCCCAAATTCAAGTAAGTAATTTGTTATTTTAATATTGTTTGTTTGATTTTTGATTAAAAAAAATAATACATTTGATTATATAAATGAAAACTGAAATTACGTTTCTCTTAAGATTTTGAGTCGCATATTAACTTTTTAAATGCTAACTTTTATTACCATTTTATACTATTAGTTTATTAAAATAAATGTTCATATTTTTTCGTCGTATATGATACTAAAATATTAAATATCACATAATATTTATTAGATCATCTTTAAAGAAAAAAATATAATAACATTATAATTGAAAAAATAAAGTACAATTAATATTTAAAATACTTGTTTTTCTGTATGGGATCGGTCCCCATAAACTGCTCTTAGAGTCTAGCTTTTTTTTTTTTTTTTTGGGGGGGGGGGGGGGGGGGGGGGGAGGGTAAACATTAGAGTCTCTAACTTATGTATGCTAACAAACAATAATATTTACGTTTTAATTTCAAATTAATTTGCAACTGATATTTTTACGAATTTTCATTATTAAACATGTTGTACTCTTATTAAGATCTCGATGACAAGCGTACAAAGCCAAGGTTGTTATTGTCACTACATGGATTGGTCCATCTAATAATAATAAATAAATAAATTAATAATAAACAATAGTAAACATATGTGTTAGTACTGATAAGTAGTAGTAGGGAGAAATATAATAATTATAATAACTAAAAAATTTATTTAGATTGACTTAAAAATTTTCTCTAATTAAAATTTATAAATTATAGAATAAGTATGCATTTAATTTGAAAAAATTAAGGATAAGGTAAGAATAATAAAATGATCTTCTTATAACAAATTGATATAATATAATATTTAAATTTGAATTTAAATAGAATTTGAATGGGAATGGAATTCTAAATTCTTAGTATTTCCTAAATTTATAATATTTACTACTATTTTTATAATAATAAAAATAATATATTAAATAAAAATAAAAATATAATAATACTAAAGTAACAAATAAATAAATAATATAATATAATAAATAAACTCTTACTATTCATAAACTTTTTCTTTTTAATGTTCTAAAAAAATTCTTAAATATTAAATAAGAGATTAAAAATATTAAGATAACTAATAGTATTATTATTTAGTAGTACACACGTAATACATAGTAATAATAAAAACAAAACATAAGCAAGACAAAATGCGACGTGTCAAGCTACTAAAATAGCCACGTAACAATTTTTAAGATATTATTAAAAAATATTTTAGAAAAAAATTAAAAATATTGTAATAAAAATTTTGAATTGAGAAATTAAGTATTTGAATTTGATTAAATTATACTTTTACAACAAAGATTTTCATTATCTTAAAAATAGAAACTAACAATTAAAGAGTTCTAATAGATATATACTATTTCAAACTTATCTCTTATACAATTTAAATGTTATAAAATATATTTAAATATAATTTATTTACGTATTAGAGAAAGATAAAAATTATTGATGATAATAATAATAATGATAAATATGCATTTAATTTTTAAAAAATATTTATAAATATAGAAAAAATAGATAAAATTATTAATATAACTAATATTAATAATAGTAGTACGCACTTAGTACGTAGTAGTACTTTTACTTATTTTTTTAAACAGGCGTGGTAGTAGTAGTACTGAATAATAATAATAAATTGATAATAATAATAGTAATAATAATAATAATATTAATAAAATAAAAAATTAAAAATAAGTTAATAAATAAATTGTAGTAGTGGGTAGAACATAGTTATAGTGATAGAAGAAAAAAAAAAGTGGAAATTTTTTTTTAAAAGAAAACAACATTTGAATTAATCTTATTGATTTCAAATTTTCTCTTAATTTAAATATATACAATATAAGATAAATATATATTTTATTTGAAAAATTATGGATAAGGAAGAATAATAAATTGATCTTCTTTTAACAAATACATATTATATTTTGAATTTGAATTTAAATGAAATTCAAATTGAAGTAGAGTTCTATTTTTTTAATATCTCTTTAATATCTATATAACCAGTATTAGTGGTAGAAGCAATAATACATAGTACATTTCAAACTTATCTCTTTTAAAATTTAAATGTTATAAAATATATTTAAATATATTTTATTTACATATTAGGAAAAGATACAGACCCCACTACGTGGGAATATACTGGGTTTGTTGTTGTTGTTGTTGAAAAGATAAAATTATTGTTAATAATAATAATATTAATGATAAATATGCATTTAATTTTTAAAAATATTTATAAATATTGAAGAAAAAGATAAAAATATAATATCTTTAAATTGTGAATAATATAATAAAGAAAAATATCAAATTGAGGAGGGGAATTTAAAAAAAATAACAAATTGAGGATGGGTGGAGGTGGTGGGAGAGGTGGGAGGTGGGTGAGGGTAGAGAAAAAAATATTTTATTTTTATATTTCATTGAGAAATAATATCATGGTTGATTTTTTTAAGATTATAGAATTTAACATGTTTGAACAAACACTACAACATAAAATATTAAAAATATTATTTTAATATTATCCGCGCGCGGGGGTTCGTACACTAGTTTATACTAGTATACGTTCCCATGAGATGCACAAATAATACTAAAATATTATTTTTAATTATTTTATATTGAAATGTCTCGTTCAAACACGTTAAATGATATTATCTTTAAAAAAATTTAACTACCATATTATTTCTAAATGAAATGCGAAAAAAAAAATCTACCCCTACCCACCTCTACCATCTCCACCACCCCTCCTCCCCTCACCTCTCAATTTTAAGAAAATAATAACAAAAACTTTTTTCTACCCCCACCACAACCCCCAACCCCACATGCCTCCACCCCCACTCAATCCCTTCATTTCTAATCAAATCTATACGAAAAATAATTATATAATTATAAGAAAAATTATATTTTGTATTTTTTATTATAATATTTACAATACAAATATATTAGATTGTTAATATCCCCACCTCGGTTCCTCCACAACTCTGCCCCTCCCCATTTTAAACTAAATCTATATGAGTAAAAAGAATCATGCAATTGAATTTTTTTTTTATATTTTATATTTTTTTCTAATATTGTAACGATCTAAAAATTTAATGAAATGTGTGAAATTTGTGATTTTGTGTGATTTGACTATTTTATCCCTCATCATAGTTGCATTATAGTATTTCTGGGGTGTGGGAGTAATTAACATAATTTTGATGCATTTGGGTACCATTTATACGATATTATGGTTTTTGATGCTTCGAAAGCCTCATTTTAGACTTATGGGGATATCTTTTGATCCGTACAACGGATGACTGAACGTACAATGCCAGCAACTCTGAAATATCAATTTTAGGCTAGGTAGACCTTCGGTTAGGGTTTCGGCGTACCCAATCTCATTTCGAACTATTGTTCTTGAAGTTGAAAATTGAGAATATGAGTATGGAATCCACATTTGGTTGTAACTACCTCGGATGAAAAATTCGACTTCACCAACAGATTCAAAATGTCAAATGTAGGATGAAAAGATGTTTGAAGTGATTTCACGGCTTTTAATCTCATTTCGACTCTTGATTTGGAAAATTGCAATTTCAAATTTTGGGGGTTAACTTTTTGAAAATAATGTTTTTTCAAAAATTTGACTATACCAACACATCCAAAACGTCGAATTTAGTATGATTGTATAGTTTGTTTGCATATATCAGACTCTAAACGAATCTCGGATACCCCGTAGAAGTCCGGGTTGAACTTGAAGGGAGAAATCTGGTGCATAAATCTGATTTTTCTGCAGTATAAATAACTTTTTTGGCCCTTTTTGCTCATTTTTCATCTTGCCTCCTGGGAGTTAAACCCTAAAATAGTGTGGAAGCTTAAAAGTAAAGTTTGTAGGAGCTTGGGAAGTTAGATTAACACTCATTTCTTGGTTTTATTACGAATTTAAGGTAAGAATTCACTTTTTTCTTAGTAATTTCTTGATTAATTTCTTAAAGCCCCAAAAATCTTAAGGCTTGACTTTAAACTCCAATTTTACTTCTTTTCACTTGAATAATATTTTTATCTTATAATTACTAGTTCTTTATCAATTTAACCTTCAAAACAACTCTGATTCTTGATTTAAATCCGAATTTAAGAGATTTTACCCGGTAAAGCTTAAAAATAATTTTTTTTCAATTTGATCTTTGTTTTTTACTTGAGTTTTCAGCTGTAGATTCCTAAAAATATGGGGAATATGTTTTTTGAAGTAAAGTTTTAATTTTGCCCTTTTTTTTTGAAAATTCATTCCGGGGATCCGTTTTGATCCCGAACCAAAAGTAGTCGATATGGGTGTCGTTGGTTTTGTTTTGACGCATAAATTTCATATTTGATGTTGTTAGTGGAGTTCGAGATTGTTCGTGAAAAATAAGATCGTAGGTTTGAGGTGTAGCAGATCGGTTTCGGCTTTTGAGGTAAGTTATGGCTTAACTTTTTCGGACTGGGTTGGGTAGTAAATGATGGTACAAAGTGCATGTTAAGAGTGGGAACTAATCATGGAAAATGGCTATCTATGTGTTTTGCCCGTGCGGGGGCTTATATGTGATGTAATTGCCGAAATTGAGATATTATGTGATGTGTGTGACTGTGTGGGGTCCTATGTGATGTTGATAACCTTGAATACATGTGAATAATTATATTATGTTGTTGAAATATCTTATGTGAAACCATTAGTGTATTGTGATACATTCATACTTATTGGTATATGAGACATGTGGAAATTCATGGATAAAACGAAATAATGAGTGGATATTGGCTCACATGGTTGTGAAAATGTATCGTTGTGGTTTATTGTGAAAATGTATCATTGTCATTGGTTGTGGAAATATATCATCTAGTTGATTATGGAAATACGCATTGTGATTGGTTGTGAGCATTACATCTCATATCATACTCATTCATGAAACATTGGTTCCACTGTGGAAACACCTGAGTAATACTGGAAATACCTTTTTAAACCCCCCCCCCCCCAGAGGGATGTGCTGGGAAGGAGATGTTGTAACACCTTATAAAACTCTTTTCGAAGGATGTAACAGAAAGGAGATATGAGATATATGAATTGTATACGGGTTGATAAACCCCCCATGGGTCCTGCATTAGGAAGCTTGCCTCTGTAGGTGTATATGGGGATTATGCAACAATCCCAAAGGTTGTACGACAACCTCGTGCATCATCATCATACACATTACACTTACTTTATTGTGTTTATATTATGTTGTATTACCATATTGACTTGCCATTTATGTAATTGTCTTATCTTCTTTTACTTGTATTTGATGATCTTGTATATGCATGTTCCCCCTTGTTCTACTTATATGTGATACGATGCATACTCGTGTTCTATCTGGTTGTGATGTTGCGATATATGTGATATATTAGAACTGTTAGTGCAAACAGTATGGGCTACCATTGTGAGACATTTTTTTATTGTAGGTGTCGTGCCCCTAGTGTATATTTTGTATGCTTTATTTACTTCTTTGCTTAGTCGGCCTATGATACCTACAGAGACAAGTGGATCATACTCATGCCTACTGCACCTTTTCGGTGCAGGTCCTAGGTCGAGTGTGCCTCTGCTTGCTTGACTCGGGTGATTGTTGGAGCTTCCAAGGTAGCAATTGGACATTTATGTGTCCGGAGTTCATTTCTATCTTTCTATAGTAGTTATGTCTTTATTAGTATTCGGAGACAGATATTATTCCTTTGTAGTTATTTTTCTAATGTATTTGACTCTTGGATTGTATTAGTAGTTCTTACACTAATGACACCTGATTTTGGGCATGATCGATATTTTGGATAGTCCTTTCCGCATTGTTATGATTACTTGTATGGTTCGATTTCGTTCTAGAAGCCTTACCTTGAGATATTTTTGTCTTTTCCTCTTTTTGTATCATTTTGGGTGATAGACTTACTTGTCAAAATATGCCGCGACAAGTGCCATCATGACCCTCATTTTTAGGTCGTGACAAATATATTGTATACAATTTAAGTATTTTAATGAAATAATAATGTAAAAATATTCACAAAATTTAGCATTTAAAATTATCAATTTGACTAAAATTCTCAGTAAAATATTTTCATTTACATAATCGAGTATATTTATTGTAGCATATTCTTACAGTATTATATCGAGTACCTAGTTAATTTTTATTGCATCACATTAACATAATTTAAATTGATTATGATATATTAGAAATAATTGTTAATATTTAAATTACAACTAATATTGAGTACCTAATCGCAATTTCAATTATTTTAGATGTTTTAATATAGAAATTTCATTAATTGGTTATTAAAAATAATAAAATGTTAAATTTTAAATAATTGTTAAGTTTGTTGTTGAACGTTTACTTTTTTATTTTTAATAAATTAAGATATGTAATTACATTTCTTGTCTTTAATTTCAAATTTCATCTTTTTCTCTATCAACCCAACTTCAACAACTAAGTACACTCCATTCAAAAAGTTTTATATCAATTCCATTTTAAACACTAAAAATATATAATTGTGTCAATTTCAAAACTCCTAATTTCAAATTTTAAATTTCATTATTTTCAATTAAAGAACCCAACCCTTACAACTTTTTATCTTCTTTTAAATTTTCCTTCTTTTTTTTATTGTTCATCATTTTTTCAATGTTTGATTTAAGTATTTTATTTATACTTATTATTATATCTTTTAAATTAATTCAATTAAAATATTTTATACCACTCTCAAAATAACCGAACTCACTAAATTCCACATCCCACCCCACCACCATCCCAGTCTATTTATTTTTTAATTTTCTTTTTTACCCCACTCACCCTAACCTGACATAATTTTCTAAAACTATTTAATTTTTTAAAAAAATATTTTCCCTACCCAACCTCCACTTACATCCACCACTCCACCTACCCCAACCCCAACACTGCCCCACCTAGCCCACACCCTATTTGGCCCCTATGGCCCTACCTATACCCCCCTCCTCCGCCCCACCACATAACCCGTGCCCACCCTCTCCTCCATCACTATATATATGTTGGTCTATCTCTATGCATTTTTATTATTTGTGTTAGATATACATAAAAAATTTTAGAAGGATTCTTTTTTTTAATTTTAGTATACTGGGTATGTTATTGTTATATTATCAAACACAGGAAAATAAGAATTCAAACATTTATTTTTCTAGAAAAATGAAAACATTTTTCTCCTTACCAAACACACCCATAAAATCATTGAATGAATCTAGTGATAAAAGATAAGAATTTATTTATTCAAGATAAATGATACACCTCTCGAAGAATGCCCAAACTTTGACTATGCTTAAATAAATTTTTAAATATTTTATTGTGAATGCTTTTTGAAATTTTAGTTAAAATTTATTGTTATGTTTAAAAGGTAATGTAAAATATCTTCTTTTATTTGATTTCAATACCATCGAACGCATAAAAATTTAGATTTATTTTAAATGATATTTCATTTTAGAAAAAGTGTATTAAAATTGATCTAACATAAAACAAAACATCATCACAGATAATTATTTAATTATTATCTAAAATCAATGAAATAAGGTTTAAGATATTTAAAGACTTACAAAATATAATAAAAAAAATACTGTCAAATTTTAATGATAACTGAAAAATTATTAATTAAATTAGAAGTACTCCGGAAGAAACATACCTGAGGAAGTAGAACTAAAATCCTTATTATCATAAATAACATGCACCATTTTCTTGTGGAAAGAGCTTTAATTAAATTGCTAAAAACTAAAAAAAAAATATAAATTATATTACAACAAAAAAAAGAAAGAACTCCAAATTAAATTGCTGAAGAGTATAATATAATTATAATATCAAAAGATAAATAAAATAATATGCCCACGACAACATTTTGTCTGTCTCCTTACGATCATTAATCACTACAATTCCATATTGATTAAATATTATTTATAAAATATATTATTGTAATAATATATTATTTCCTCTCTTATTCATGGTGAAACTTCATGTCCTCGTATGTTTGTCTATGAAGATCAAACAAAACAGTAAAGAGGTAAAAATAAAATAATAATAATAAAAAGGTTACTTGTTTGAATTTTTTTTGGATGTATTTATGAATTGGAGAAAGAACAGAAATGACATTTTAAATTAAATTATTTCTATGAATATGATCATGAAATTTCAATTTCATTTTCTAGACATTTTAATTTGCTGGCTTGTTCTATACCGTTTCTACACACCTTCTATACAATTTCTATACATATCTTATACATATAAATATTTTATACGAAAATTATATAGTTTCGATACACAATTTATACAATAATTGTACTTTTTTTTTACACATTTTATACAATAATTGTATAATTTTTATACACTTTCTATATATTTTTAGATAAATATTTTATACATATACATATTTGATAGAACTATACAATTTCTATACATATATCTTATATAGATACATATTGTATATAACAATTATATCGTTTGTATATAATTATATTTAATTATTATTTCTAAACAATAAAAAAAGCAAAATATTTTTTCAGTTAAAATTTATAGCAAAAAAAAAAAGACTGAAATATTTTTAAAGGGGTGAAATGACCAAAGTTGAAAACTGTATCAGTATTGTATATGGACTGTATCAAGTATTGTATATGGATTGTATCTGAACTAAATGGGCCAAAATAACCCAAATTAGAAAACGACTATAAAGTGAAAATAGTATACCCGACTGACCACTTTTTTGAAAAAATATCATACTTGGACAATTTATTTTAAAAAATGCTCCACAGTGTCCTTTTTCCGTATGAATTTGCTACCAAGATATGCTTACTGGGCTTTAGATGCATTGTCATAACTCTTCGATCCTACTTTATTCTTTTACCATTATTTACTCTTCTCTTCTTTTTATTATTTTGATCTTTTCTGCAAGACAACAATATCAAATAAAATTATCACATAAAAAAAAAACTCTCAAAAGAAATTCTTTATAAATAATAAAAACATGATTTTATTTGAAAGCGTATGTGCAATTATCTTATAGCCAATTCTTTTAGAGCAACCTAGCACAATCAAAGAGAGTAGGTCATCGTTTAGTATATATTATGATTATTTTATATTAATCATTGTCTTCAATAAAATAATTTACGACAAATTAACTTTATACTCTCAAATACATAAATAATTAACCAATTATAATTTACGAGAGATTAACTCTATATTATTAAATACATAAATTGTCAACAAATTATAATCAAATAATCTAAAGTCAAATTTTAAGTAGTAAATAAATTCTACAAAGATTTATTAATGTAAGTAGGGGAATCCTCAATGTTGCATAATCATAAGCAAATTTAATTGAAGAATTAAATAATAAGTAAAGAATTTTGAGAATAAAATAAAAAGTTTGATCAAAAAATTAATTTATATAAAAAAAGAGTTATATGAAATTTGGTTTTATCTTGAATAGAGTTGGTTTTCAATTCAAATTTTAGAAGAATCTGTAACTTTCAATTCAAATTCAAATTCAAAATTTAAAAATTTAAAATTAATTCAGATAACAAATTTTTAGCTACCTTAATCTTTATCTTAGAAGAAATTTTAAAATAAAATTTATTTTTACAAATAAATTCTCTTACCGTTTCAAACCACTGTAAAAATGTTTCAAACAAAATAATTTTTAATAATTTATATCTATCTATTAACTAATTTTAATAAACTTTATAGATAAAAATAAAGTTTACTAAAAATTATTTTATTTGAAGTTAGGTGGGCAAGGATTGAAAAGTTATGTGGGTAGAAATTTAAGTTGGTTTAGGTTTTGTTAATATTTCTTTGATTTTTCTTATCTTTTTATTTTATGCTTTCTTTTTAAATATTAAAAAATAAGCTTATTTTATAAATATATTTTCATCCAAAAAACATGTATAGAAACTTAAGTTTTAAATTATAAGTTTATCTTTGAGAAAATATTACATCTCCAATTAAAATTTCAAAAGATTGATAGAATAGACAGTATCTTATATGATTGATTAAAGAATAATAAAAGTCCAATTAAAACTCTTTAATGTGATAACATACTATTTCTAACATGTAATTTTATTTTTTAATTATTTTTATGTAAAATTAATAATTTATGACTCTTAATTATCTTTTGATAGTTTACCTTTTTTTTTTCATATTTTTTTTTTAAATTTTCTTTTCTTCCCTTTTCTTTCCTTCTTTCTTTTGTTTGTTTGTTAATTTTTTTTAAAAGAAAATCAATTGACAACTTAGATATATAAAGGTATTTCAATTAGATATATACATTGAATTCAATTATTAAATTTTAATTTATATTAAAAAATTTAATATAATTACAAGTAAGATAGAGCAAAATTTAGATTATCTTAAATCTCAAGAAGTAGAAATCGACAGAAAAATCCAGTATTTAAACCATAAGTTTAATTTAGAAAAAATACCTACAAAATTTGAAATTGAAAAACTAATAGCAACTATAATAGAAAAACCTAAAGAATTAGAATTAAAAACAACTCAACTAATATCTAAGCTTGTAGAACAGGTAGAAAACATAACAACGAAAATCAAAGATTTACAAGAAATAACAAAAAGATTAGAAGAAATATCACTTTCATGAGCGAAGAAGATATAAATTACAATAAAGCTCTAGAAAAATCAAAAAATTATCATAGTGATCCTGAAGGATTATTTAGGCACATACCTTCGAGTCAAACAGATAAAATCCTACTAAAACAAAATAACACTATAATAGAATTACTATTAGATTTACACAAAAAGATAGACATCTTAATAAAAGGCAAAGAAACTCAAAAACCGCTCCACAAAGAGCCAGAGTTACCCGAACTACACAAGAAAATAGACATCTTAATAAATAAAGAAACCCAACCAAAAAATAACCTAGAAATAGACGAACTAGTTAACCAATTAAAAAGAATCGAATTAACTCCTAAACAAGAACGAAAAAATATAATACGAAAACCG
>NC_061119.1:188707073-188708589 GCF_002878395.1 Capsicum annuum
GGCCACTGCCTGAAAGGACTATGTCCAGGGGACCGCCGCCCCCCCCCCACAAGGTACATCTCGCGCCTATGGGCCGCTATAACTATCCAAGAAGACACTCGAAACTGGAAGGATAAACAAACCCACCCGGTGGACTGCCGAGCTACAAGTCCTACGACACAGGAGCGGGATTCTCTAAAAAGACAAATAGTGAAGCAAGATAAACTATAAAAATAAAAATGTTTGGAAACCAAGAAAGCTATTGTATTCTGTGAGGGAATTGAAGTCCAAATCCTTTATGAGTGAGGAGGGACGACTATTATTGAACTACAACATTAGGCTTTGTCTAATTAGAATATGTCACTGAACCCTTAAAAGTTAAAACACTAAAACATATATTCCTACCTGCTAGGCGGCCACGCGTCTTATTTTGCTAGTGAGGATGCTAACCAATATTCCTGCAGCGCGTAGTCGACAACTTGATCGGTCTAATCCCCTGCTTGTCCTTTATGCCATCTCACTAGGGGGTCGTTTTGGTTGAGAAACATGTTAGAAATTAATTATGCTGAAATTAGTTATATTGAAATTAGTTATAATAAAATTAATTATATTAGAATTAATTATTTTGATATTACTTTTTTATTGTTTGATTAATTTATGATATTAAAAATAATATACATTGTATTCTTTTTAATAATAGATAATTTGTTTACAAAAATACTCTTCAACTTATTTAATATAGCTTAATTATTTTCCTTCATATTAAATCATACAAAAGAAATTAAAAAGTTATTATTTGTTAAATTTTTTTTTTTTCTAAAAATACATGTTAAGAAATCTATATTGATATTTCTTAAATGTGTATGAAGCTTTAATATTTCATGTTAAATTACTTATTTTGTCCTAAATTCTATAAAATGTTGAAAGTCTCATTTTTGTTAAAAAGAATCATCATCATCAAAAAATTTGAAAAAGAATTACATCATCATCAAAAAATTTGAAAAAAAGTTACTCTAATTTTTCATTATTTAGTATCATTAATATTTGGAGAGTCAAATTATATATTTTTTTAAATTAAATTTTTATATATTTTTAGCTAAATGTAAGAAATATTTTTCATTTGATAATCAAGCATGTATCAAATTAAAAAGGGACTGTCAAAATACTTTAATTACTTGTTCATGATAAATTTTTGTTAGAAAAAATGATAATTTGAAATAAGATTAATAAACATATCTACAAAATAGAAAGACAACAAACCCTTAGATCAATTTTGAATTTGATTGAATAAATAATTTTTATAGAGTCACTATCATTTTTTCATGACTCATTACTTTTGTAGCATTTAATAAGTTTAGATAATTATTCAAATTTATCAAAATGAATAAAAATTTGTAGAGTAATTAAAATTTAAATTAGAAATAAAATTGACTAAAAAATTTAATGTAAGGACTACCAAAATCTCACATTCTCTCTTATAAGTAATAGTAAGGTAATATATATATATATATATATATATATATATATATATATATAT
>NC_061119.1:188708689-188772867 GCF_002878395.1 Capsicum annuum
AAAAAAAAGATGGACGAAAAATCTAAATGAAAGAAGGCCGATCCCAAAAGAAAATACTTACTTTTAAAAGAGCTTGAAAGAAACAGTACTGGAGTCAATTTTTTGCTAGGGCATCAAATGAACTGCTAAGGAATTAATTGTTTCAGACATATTATCAAATATAACATGTTCATCAATCTGAAAATCATGTAACAACATAGCATGCATATAAAATATCCAACAAGAAAACTACAGTTCAAAAAAAAGATTCCTAGAAATTTCAGAAATTAAAAATTATAAATGATTGCATGCGTACTTTACCTTTTTAAGACTGTAAAAGCTAATCAAAATCTTCAATCATCGACTGTGAAATATGAATAAATTGTGATGACTGATTGAAGTAGAAAATGTTATTAACAAATATTCGTACAAAAACTTCAAGAACTAACAATTATAGATGCCATCGAAATCTCATTATCAATAAAGTGATGCATTAGATGAAGAAATATAAATGAAATCTTATCAGAACTAAAAAAAAAATACAGTGTGTATAAAAATAAATTAGAAAGTAGAGAATGGGATCACTCTGCTTCAATGAGTGAGAAAGAGCGGAGAGAAGTAATAGAGGAGAAGGCAAAAAGATTTAGGTAAAGATCCAGAGAGAGAAAGTAAATATTTTAACGTAAATGAAGATTACATTGATTTTCACAAATACAACATACGTGTTGGGACATACTAAATCAAGTTTACAACCGTTTAATTACCCATCAAATGGACTCAAATTTGTAGTATAATTTTTTTTCTTTTCGTACAGTTAGTCTGTGCAATGTTCGTGCTCTCATTTTTGGCTTATATATATGGTTAATATAGATATAGATTGATAGTTAATTTTTTATGGAGGAAATGAAAGCTTGGAGTAGTAAATATTTAGGCTTTAAGAGTACAATAAAGAATATAAATAAGTAGATTAATAAATTTTAATACATTTAAGTTTTTAAATTAAAGAATAGAAATAAATGGAGTAATAATTAACATATTTATTTTTGTATAATAATAAATAAATAATAGAAATGTAGAAAAATAGAAAAAAAAAAAAGTATGAATGGTGGTCTTAAATTATGCCACATCAGCAGATTCATGACCTTCCTTTATATATATGTACTAGTTTTGGTGTACGCGTCTCGCGCGTGTACCTCACTTTATTGAAGTCAAACATTACACTAAATAGGATATTTTTTTAAATAATAAAGATAAATACAATAATTAACTTCAACATCTTTTGAAGAATTTATTTAATTAAACCTAACTTTTATCCAAAAAATTCTCAAAGTTGATCGGCATTCATCTACCACCTGTATACTGCAACAAAATAATACAATTATAGAGATATCAAAATAATATAATTAAATATAATCTTCACACAAAAATTTCCTCTGTCCGACACTCATCTACCACCTGTAAATTATACCAAAATACGACAATAGAGATATCAAAATAATACAACTCATAAACTTTATCTTTATACAAAAAAAATTATCAAAACAGAGATAAAAAAAAAATACAATTAAACTTAACATTTACCTAAAATAATTTCTCAAAGCCGATTGACATTCATCTACCACCTGTAAATTCATCTACGACCTGTAAACTATAGCAAAATAATATAATAATGATCACAAATCTTTAATTTTGATGAAAATAATTTTTGTCTGGGCGAAAATTTTGACACTAAAGAATGACTTGAATGAAAACAAAGAAGATATATACACACATGTTGAATTCTATTATGTTGACAAAAATAGTGATGAAGTTCAGGGTTAGAAAATTAAGCATCCATCAATCTAGACATGCTACCGAATCAAGTTAGATGAGCATCAATTATATTTTCACAATAAGTAAATCAGTTTCTTCTCTAGTTTAACGTGCATCTCAATATTTATAGAAATATTTCCTTAATAGAGTCCTATTTTAGAAGTATTTTTCTATTCTATTTTAAGAGTATTTTTCTAATTGATCAGTACAAAGAAAAATATTAATAGAGTTTCGTCTAAAGGAGAGTCTTTTAATGAAAGACAAAAAGTTCAAATCACTTTTCGAAGGGTCTTCACGTTTTTAATATATTATAGATTATAGACTATAGATATAGATATATACACTAGTGAATTTATCCTTGCTCCGTGCATTATGAAAAATGATGAGATACAAATAGTTTTACTCACACTAACATATAATTGATGTCATAGAGGAAAACATTTAGTTAGTAATTAAAAAACTTCCAACAAAGTCATAAATTGAGTTCTGGATCGAAATAAGCCATTTTTTGAATCAATTTATCAAAGTAATATGTTTTTTAAATTTTTTACAAAACTAGTATATACGTCGTTCCCAATAACGTTTTATGTTTTAAAAAAAGTTGACGGCTCAAACGGAATGACTGTTAAACGTTAGAATAGAAAACTTACTCACAGTAACTTTTTAAAATAAAACGTTACTGGCAGTTATTGACACCTAATTTTTGCCCTCCACGACTAAATTTAATCTTGAGTTTCTTCAGTTTTTAATAAACCAAAATAATTATTTCATCTAAATAAAAAAAAAACTTAAAATATTTTTCGTACGTGATTTTGTCATTTTAAGTAGCGATTATATACTATCGTGTTCAGTTATATGAGATTATATAATTTGTTACTTAAATATTTATTTTACAAAATATTGGATTTAATTAAGGCTTATCTGGAAAATAAATTCAAATGATTAAAATCTTAATTTAAATATAATTTATTCTCAAAAATAATTTATTTGAATAAATATGCATTCATTTTATTAAATCAAGAAGCTCGGGATAAAAAAAGGTATTAATTCGTATCGAATTTTAATTTAATTTAGCCAATCTATTAGATTTGACCATAGTTAAAAATTGGTCATAATTGCAATGCAATTCGTCAATTAATTTTTAATTTGGTCAAAATAAATAAATATGGCTAAATTTTAAATTTCAATTGGGGTTATATTTTAAATAACCCCCAAATTCTCAAGAACTCTCATAACTTTTACCCAATTTCCACCAAAAAATAAATTCAAATTGTACTATTCCCCCCAACTTTGTCCTTTTTCCAATTTTGAAATTCAAAGATTATACTACATTGTACTATTTCTCCCCACATTATCTTCCACTTCACCTTATCTTTAATTTTTACATTCCAAAAATCCCCCTAAATATTTTTTCTCTCACATTGGTAGATGACAAGAAATAAATCTTTATCCTTTTCTATAAATACTTTTCTCCCACATTGGTGGAAAAGAAAAAAAAATACCCCATTCTCTCCTATAAATACTAACACTACTTTGGTAGAGAGATGAGGGGAGAAGGAAGAAAAAAAAAAGGTTAGAAAGGTGAAAAAATTCTTTTGAGCAAAAATAGTTATTTTTATTTAGTAAAAATTTTTTGTTTCATAAAGTTGATTGGCTAATCAAAATTTTTGAGTTGCCGGCGACGTTTTTCGGTGGTGGTTGATTCCAACGAAACTCGTAGTCTCATTTTGCTGCCCCCCAAAAGGTAAACACACCTTCTTTTTTCTTTTTTTATTATTTTAGTTTTTATTATTGTTTTTCTCTTCATCTTTTTCTTCTTCTTCTTCGTAGTTCGTAGATATAATTTTATTTATTTGGATTGTATGTTGTAGATGGCCTTGAAGGCCCTAGGACATTGTGGTGTTGATATTCTAATTATTTTCATGTTCATGATGTAAAAATGAGATAGCAATAGTTGTATGTATCTTTTTTGACTCCATTCTTTGATTATTTTGGATAAAGTTTAGATCTTTACTTGAAAAACAATACCCATGTCTTGTTTAAACTTATTGTTGGTAGATATGTTTTTTTTTAGCATGTAAAGTTGTTTATTTTATGTTGGAAGAATAGTTATTATTATTTGTTGCGCCTTAATAAAAATAGTAATTAGTTAAGTCAAGAATTTATCATTTTCTTACTAATTATTTTAATGGATTTCAAAACCCTCATATAAGATATGAAGTGCTAGCTTTATTTTTCATCTAAGATGTTTATTCTTCTTTGTTCGCATGTTGTCTTTTCAAAATGATAAGAAAGTTCGAATTATGCGGCTAAATAAAATTATTTGGATATTTTTGACTCATGCATAGTATGATTGTGAAACTTTTGCTTTGCATTTTTTATTTGTTGACTCTCATTCTTGTGCAAGTGTGCTTATTCTTGTCATTCAAAAATTGATTCTTGATAGTTTCTTTTACTTTGAAATATGTCACTTTTATGCCTTGAACATATATTAATTTCTTTATCTTTTCTTTGCACGCAAAAAAAATATATCTCGAGTCTAAATGGACTCCTCTCCTCCTGCATTTCGTAATGGGTAAATGAGGCTCACCCCTTCGAGTCAAGTTCGAAGTTTAAACCCAAGGTCCATTACATGGCGTGCGGGTGCTAGAAGATAGACAAAGAAGGAAAATGGGTCAAAACCCATTGATGAGGTCACTAAAAGACTTGAAAAGTCTCAATTTTTATTATTGTCTTCTTTTTATTTATTCATTTAGTCATTTATTTATTCATTCATTTCGGCCTCGAAGCCAAAGTTGTATTTAATACAGGTGGAGCAAGACTCGAGCCAACAGCTCGACAAATAGTTTAGGACAGGTGAAATGGGTTGGAAGCCCAACTAGACTAGGACATGTCTCGTTGATTTGGGCCTAATGACCTAAATCCTTTACTTTCTCCTCCCTTCTCCTTTTATGTGTTTATTTGTTTATTAGTTTAGTTTAGACTTAATTAAAATCCTTACTAAATCATCTAAATCTATTTTACACAAGTCTTTTTTTAAAAATAAAATAAAATCACTATTTCAACAAATTAATCTTTTCGAAGTTAATCAAAAGATGATTTTCAAACAGTCCGGATAACCGCAAGTTAGCGGACGTTTTAGGTGCCTAACACCTTCCTAAAACGTTAAAAGGAACCGCTTATTTAGAATCTCTAACTTAAAATGATTTTTCTGTTTTAGATCGTTTAAAGTGTTTTATAAAGGTTTCTTAATTCCTTTTCAAAATTAAGTGGCAACTGTCTTTCAAACATCAAAATTTCTCCGCAAAACATCAGCAATGTTTTAGACATAAGATGTTACCATTAGTAACGTTTCTCTGTAGCTCTACCACATAAGAATCTTTGTACAAATCTGACATTAAATATGTTATTACCAATAACGTTTTAGCTGTAAAACATTACTTAGAATAATGATTCTATCAAATCAACTCCCATCAACTTTTTTGACCGAAGTTTCGCCTTAAAATCGTAATTATCAGTCACATTTTCAGATAAAAACATTATTGTGAGTAACGATTTTAGCAAATCAAATCACGATCCTACAAAGTAGGAATCTTGTTGATTAATTTTTTAATAAAACATTATTGCCAATAACGTTTTAGGACAACAAATTATATAAGAGGGTATGTATAGAATGTTCAAACATATTTTTACAATTCTAACCAAAGCTTTTGCTTATGTTCTTCATTCTGGAAACGACATTTACAAAGTTTTAATAGGTATGACGAGCCAATATTTTGTAATGCATTAAAATTATTTTGATTTTTTAATAATTATAATACGTATATTATTTTTGTGTATAGCAGAAAAATGGCTAATTTTGAAGAAAATGTGATGCGTTCTTTGTATTGGGGTGGTGAAATAATTTCTGAAATGAGCGGATTTAGATACAACGAATGTGCTAGAATGATTGTTAGCATGTCTATTTCAACTAGCTACGTTGAACTAGTTGAAATGTTGCATGAAAAAATGAGGACAAACAGTGAAAATATTCAAATGGATATTTCTGAAAAATATCCATGCTCATTTCAAGGTAACATTACAAGGTTCATTGAATTTAAACTAGAGAATGACCGGTCGTTGCTACAATTTCTTGTCATTCCTAAAATTTTTTTGAATAAAATTGATATAAATCTTTTGAAAATGTATGTAAAGAATAGACCAACCAATCATGATAATCTATTTCAAATGAATGGTCAACATGGTTATCATATGAATTTATTGGCTCAAAGTCATCCTCATTTTGCATATAGTGCAACACCTAGTATTCATCAATCACTTGATGTAGGCCCTAACGAACATGAGTGTCAATCATATGATGAAGGATTAAGTAATCAAGGACACATTGAAAGTAGCCACAGACAATATGAGATGAGGTGGGTGATTTGTACTTTTTTTTGAAATGATAAGAAATCTTATGCATCACTACTTCACTAATTTATTATTTTTTTTCACAGAGAAGATGAGCATAACTTTGATTTGTGTAATGATGCACATGCTCAAATTTGTGATAAAAGTTTGGAGGAAGATGAACTTTCAAAAGATGATGGAGAAAGTAAAACCTTAGAAAGTGAATCTGATGAAGATACCAATGATAGTGAAGATTTACCTCAAAATGATATTGGTGTAAATCTTCATAATCAATTTGGTCAAAGTGTGTCTGAAATACAAAATCATGATATACCCTACTTTATAACATTAGAGAATGAAGAAGATATTTTTATCTCTACCCGTGAATCTGAGATGAAATGTTGTTTTGTTTGGTTTGAAGATGCCAACAAAGATTTTTAAAAAAGAAATGTGTTTTAGCAGCAAAGATAGATTGAAACGGGCTGTGACAATTTGGAGTTTGCGCAAAAATAAAGAATTCATAGTTGAAACATCAAACAAGAAACTATGGATTGTCAGATGTAGGTTTCACGGATCATTAGGTTGTCGATGGTTTCTTCAAGGCCGGAAGGTTGGAGGTAGCCTTTGGAAGATAGGAAAGTATTTTGATAATTATAGATGTGAGACTGAAGGGCTTACTACAGGTCACGTCAACCTAAATACCAATTTAATTGCATCTACCAATTTAATTGCATCTTTGTTTCTAAATCAAATACATACAAATCTCAAACTGTTGGTAGTAGATGTCATTTCTAAGGTTCATGAGATATTTGGTCATCAAGTAACATATAGGAAAGCATAGGTTGGACGTCAACGCGCATTTAAATTGGTGTATGGTGATTTTCCGAAATCATTTAGTGAGCTTCCTAAGTTTTTTGCAGGTTTTCAACACTTTAACCATGGAACAGTTGTAGAATGAAAACACGAAGAGTCAATGAGTTCGTTAGAGGTAAAAACGTTTAAATTTGTATTTTGGGCTTTCAAGCCATGCATTGATGGATTCCGAACTTGTCGTCCAGTTATTTCAATAGATGAAACCCATTTGTATGGTAAATATGAGATAAAATTATTAATTGCTGTTGGAATTGATAGAAATGATAACATTCTTCCTCTAGCATTTGCTATTGTTGACAGGGAATCGAAAGAGGCATGGAAATGAATTTTTAGAAAACTAAGTGCACATGTGATAAAGGATAGAGAAGATGTGTGTATTATCTCTGATAGGGCAAAAGGAATCTTAGCTAGTTTATCAAAGTTATGGCAATTCCAGGAGTCTCGGGCCTTTCATCGATTTTGCGTAAGACATCTTAAGAGTAATTTTCAATCTTATTTTTCAAACAGGAATCTCATGCAGTGATCTGATGTGGAATGCTGCTTTGGCTCATCAAGTAAGGAAGTTTGAAGCTTTGATGTGGAAAATCAGGAAAGAAAATGAAGAAGCATATGAATATCTCATGCAATTTCCATTGGACAAATGGACGATTAGCCAAGATGATGGAAAAAGATGGGGAGTGTTGACAACAAATCTTTCAGAGTCTTTCAACAGCCTTCTAAAGAAAGCTCAAGGCTTGCCTATTATTACCATGGTGAGACTTTTATTGGAGCAACCAGTTGAACGGTATACTTGTAGATCTCAAACAGCGCACCAACTTGTAGAGCAAAAGGAATTATGGACAAGCAGTTTCAAAGTAAAGTGAGAGAATAACTATGAAAGTTCAAAAAGGCACTTTATTTTTTATTGGAATATATCCACTGGGGTATATGAGGTTAGATCTATACAAGTTGATGGTACTGGTGGTCATCCTCATCGTGTTTCACTAAATAATAAAAAATGTAATTGTGGAAAATAGGCTAATTTGCACTTCCCGTGTTAACATGTCATGAAAGTTACTGAAAAAATGGGAGGGCTAGCTAGAAATTTTGTTAGCGAGCATTTTACAACAGATAATTATGTTGCTACATATTCTGGGTCATTCTTACCGGTTGGGCACAAGGCATATTGGCCATCGCCAAGTTTTATAATGAGAAGTAATGAATTCTATCGTCATCCAAATCGACAAAGGACAACTAGAGTACTCCTTCAATATATAGGCGAGCTTGCAGGCTGTGTAGGCAGACCGGACATGATAGGCGTCGATGTCCAACTCGTAATCAAACTTAAGTGGCTATTCTTAAAATTTCTAATCGTTTAAGCTGTATTTACTTTTAATTAGCTAAACTATGTATTTTTCTTCCTTTCATTATAAAACTAAGCATATGTAATGACTTTTTTTACCCTTTTCCATAATTAAATTAACATGGAGTGAATATATTTTTTCAGTTTTCTGTAACTACACCTATTCAGTTTTCCGTAATTAAATCTTCAGTTATGTAACAAATGTTTGGAAGGGGGGAGGGGGGGGGGGGGGGGGGCGGGGGCGCGGAAGTAATAATGAAAAATTAGTATTACTCCTACAGACGAAATAGATCTTGCACAATTCTCATCTTGTATACTTGCTTGTGTTAAACAATTAATGTGATGCGTCATTTATATTTTGGTCATCTTGTATACTTGCTTGAGTGTGTGTGTGGTGCTTAAAATATTTGAATATAATTCCAATTTTGTATTTCCAGTTATGTTGGTAGGCTTTTGTGAAGGGTACTAGTAAGCCAATTGAAAATGATACAGCAGATCTTTTTCTTCCCTTCTAACCAATTCTCATCAAAATATGGATAAAAATAATCATTAAATTTAAATGGACGGAATTCATAAAACAAAAACTTATTCCGGGAGCTGTTTATAAAATAATCTCCACCATCTCCAGAACAACAAAACCGCCATGAACCTCCAAGCAGCAGTCATTTCAATTCATACAAGCTTAGTTCACTATGGAATTAATCTTTTAGATCTAATCCAACTAACAAAAAGAAACTTCAAAAAGAGAACATAACCAAACGAAGCTGCTACTGTTTCATGACGTGCAACATAACAAAAAGAAACTTCAAAAAAAAAAAACATAACCCTGCATCATAGGATGCCCAAAACACCATATGGGTACCTCCCCAATAACAGATTCGCAGAACTCCAGAAATGAACAGTATAATGAACTTTGGAAGTGCATATCAACTTAGATAAGCCAATCTGGATTTGGGCATTCATATATCCTGTCAAGTCCTGAATATTTTACACAATGCAGCCATAGACCCTCTTCATTTCCCTCATACCTGCATTTTGAAATAAAAAAAGGCATCAAACTAGACATGAGAACAGCTTCCAATACCAAGAGCAAGCTCACAAGTTTTACTTTTTTCAACTGAAACCACCAGACTAATGACTTTCTGCTGCCAAGATGACCTTGAACCATTGAAACATAGCATATTTCACATTTCTGCCTACTTTTTCCCTAGCAAATAGTTGTATACTGATCTTGGTAGACATTATAGTCATCTCGAATTCTCTTGCCCAACTTTTACTCTATTTTGAAAGTGGTTTGTTCTTGACCTTCGCGTTTAGGATAAGTACACTTCTATGAGGTTTGAAATGAAGAATCCACTCACATTATTGGTCTAACTTTCAAATTTGGCAAAACCTGCTATCACATAAAATTAAGTTGCTAAATTTCAGCAAATCCTTAATGCCTACAGTCTACTCTCTATGACTTAACATATCATATATCAACTATATCTGAATGTTGACTAACTACCCAGGGACAAACATTCTTCTAACTACCAAACTATAAACTCTTAAACACCTAATATCAATCATCTTTTAAGAAAATTCCTCAAAAGTATCAGTGATCAGAGAGATTAATAGATGAGTTTTCTCATTTGCGCATCAGTGTTCTGGATGATATATTTCATACCATGAAGTTGTGACAAGAATAATACTATTTTTTTCTTCTCAGCGATGAAAATAGAAAAGAATCATGGCATATCAGATTTCTTAGAGTTCTTCCCGTAAAAGTAGAAGAAATAGTTAGGTAACTACTGTTAATCAGATAATAATTACCTTAGTGCCACCTGAACATTTCTTCTCATTATTTCTGCCACAAAGAAGCCACCAACTAATCCTCACCACATGCGAACTTAGTAGTTTAATGGAACAAAATTTCACAAAGACTAGCCAATACAACAAATCCGAGAGTGTGTAAAAGATTTTAAAGTTCTACAACTTTTATTTGGACAATACAGCAAGTTTAGGTAACTTTGCAGGATGATAAAGAACAACAGTGGATACAATCACTTACAAGACCATAATCCATGAAAGCGGATATCCATTTTCTTCAAAATATACAAATGACAAAATTGTGTTATGGGACTAAAATCAATTGTATATCCATTTTCATTCATTGTAGGTCTAAACAAAGGTATAAGTGGAATGAGAAACATGAACCTCATAGGATAAATTCAAGCAAATGCAGTTGGAAACAGAGAGAATAGGTATTCATGTACTACCATAGAAGTTATGACTAGACCACGTTCAAGGGACTGGAAGAAGGAAGAGTCCAACATAACTCCATTACTCTTTACCTTTTTTTGTTTTGCTTTTTTTTTTGTTTGGCTTTTTTCTTTTCGGCATGCTGGTAAGCATAGTGACTCCTTGTCAAGAAAAGGTAGATTTTCAACTGTTCAACTAAAAAAGTGTAGTTAAGTTGAAAAAAAAATAGCATAATCACGAAAAAATACCAGTCCCACAAAGCTTAGCAATAATTGTATGCCTCTCTTTCTTTGATAGTTCATCATGCTGAATAGTCGTATCACAACCTTTACTTTCATCCTCCGGATCATTACCGTTCACTTCATTGTTGGCATCATCCAACTCATTATCTTCCATCTCAGTGTTCAAGTTCTCCAAATTATTAGTGGCATCGGGGATATCAGTAGACATTGGCACAGGCGATGAGGTAAAGTTTGGGGCATTCTCAAAATGTTGAGGCCGATAACTACCAAATATATTATCAAGTGATGAAAGACTTGGATATCTTGATATTTGTGGAGTCTGTGGAGTCATGTATGGGACAATCTCTGTATGTTGATATGTCATACCTGATGCCTAAGTGAATTCCTGAGTACAACCCATTGAAATGGAACCGAAATCAAGATTAGTTGTTGCTTGATCATCTTCTGAACTTATTTGTGCATTTTGCATCGCTTCATCCATTTCATTCATTTCAACAGGCACTTGGTCTCTCGCAATAGCACGTTCTCTTCTTCCAGCAACACCGCCTTTTCCTCGCCTATGAATAGCGGGACGTAACTTATCAGGTTGCACCTCATCTCTTCTATAATCGGCTGATACATGAATCATATAGGCCTCGTGGACATATCTCAAACAATCAGAACTTTGATCCCGCACCATCTGTCTAAACATGCATAAATCCTCATACGATGGTGTATCTCCAGGTGATTTAGCTTTATCAACCATCGAATGAATATGACGCGCTTGTGAATTAAAGTAAAAATCATTTAACTGTACAAACATCAAAAAGATTAAAGAAAAGCTAAGTTCCTACTCTGGAGGTTCTGATTATTATTAACATATATTATATAAAGAAAAATCAGATAAGCAAAGTTCTACTTACCATGTTTCATATGCAGTTGAATTAGGCACATAACCTTGTTGGCATTGAGGATGGGGATTAGTATTATGAATGAGAAGACGAGTAATACGTCTGAACCAAATAAAGTAGGGGTTGTCATATCAAAGTGACCCATGATTGACCAGTGACTTACAGATATATTGTTCTCGCTCGTTCCAAAAAGGTAACCATTGTGCATGTTCTAACTCCCAGCTTTTATTTGGCCTTGCCCGATGATCATGACGAAAGTGGGTGGAATCAAATATAAATGGAGTTGGAATCATCTGTTGCAATCCAAATTGCCTCATCACTCTATCAGGTAAGTGAACCTCTACCATATCCCAACAGAAGATTGGAACTCTAACACGCCAAATGTCTCATCCAGCGCGACAATAGTCAAGAAGACTGTCAATTAAGTCATCATCATATGGTTCCCAGATAAACTACATGAAAAAGAAAAAATCAAATGAGTCTATATTTACAATCTACATAGAATCAAAGGAAAAAAATTATGCACAATCTACCTGATCTTCTGTTATAGAGTCAAGTGCATCCCTATAAACTTTCAGCACATGCTTAGTAGTGTTAGTCCAACTAAAGTGTGCAAACCATCTAGTAGCATGTGGACTTCTAGGCAAACTAGTAGGAAAATTATTGGCCTAAGGACAATGATCCTCTCCCATGCCCAAACTTGATATATATATATATATATATATATATAAAACTAAAATAAATATCAATAAATAATTTATGCAATTATTAGAATTATTAGATATACCTGAAGCAGTGGTAGAAATTAGGCTATCTCATTTTGGGTACTCTGTGAGGCTTTACAAAGAAAATGATACAAGAACGCTAAAGTTGCACTACCCCAACTATAAGACCCAATTGCATTGACGTCCTTGAGCATAGGCAGGTACATAAGCTTTAAACAAGCACCAGATGTATTTGTTATCATCATACCCACAATCATCCAGAACATGTAACACCTAGCTTTCTGATTGACTATTTCTTAGGTTGCCATGTTTGACAATTGTGGCTCACCTAGCATGTGTGCTTTAAGCGCAGAGACCTTGAGGAAACTATTTCTAAAGTGCTGGGGAGATGGAACAAAACCTAATAATCTTTGACAAATATTTTCCCAATCTCCTATAGTTCTCGTCGTCTTAGTACCAAGTACCGGAGCACCATTCATGGGTAATCCATACACCACCTCGACATCTTGCAAGGTGATAGTTGCTTCACCTGTTCTAAAGTGGAAAGTATGTGTTTCAGGACGCCAACGCTCAACTGATGAAGTGATTAAACTACAGTCGATAGCAGGCCTATTACATCTAAAAACACCATACAATCCAGATAATCTAACCACTTCTAAAACTCGTGGATGGATAGAATATTTTTCTACAAACTTCCAAATACTTCCATCACTCTTTCTCGTATTAAGAACCATATCAACACTTTCATCCCATATATCTCGTGACCTATGAGTGAGTTGTTCAGTTAATATAAACGGTTCAAGTGGCCCGAGATCCAACGTGTATGAACTACTGCCAGCCAAAAAAAAGGTACCTATACATAAGTGAATAGAAATTTTTACTATAATAAACAAATTAACCAGCCATAAAGAAAACATTATTCTTTAACAAAGTCTACAATTAATTCTTTATCCTTTATAAAATATCACATCTTTTTGTCTACAAATAATTGTTCATAATTTTGAGCATAATTGAACAAAATTTGAGAAATGTAAAAGTTTAAAATAGAGATTCAAGTTGAGGCAAGGAGAACAGAGAGTATATTTATACCAAAAAATTGAGGCTAGGGTTTTGCAATCTGAAACACGAACGACCTATTACTTAGATGGAAGGGATTGCACTGTCAATTGAATCAACCATAGATGATTGAAATTGCTAAAAAAGTAAAGTAAGAAGTCATAGACGATAGACGAGAGATAAGAGATGAGAGACAGAGATGTGAGAGAGAAGAGAATTTGGGATTTCTTTCCAAATTAGGGAAACTGGCAAGAAAAATGAGTCAAAAGACCCTTCCAAGTTTCCAATAAAGAAAAGGAGACAAGTGGGTCCCACAAATTTATTAAAAAAAATTTAAGTCTTTTTGAACAATTGGGTTAGTTGTTGGACAACTACATTAGTTGTCTGAACAACTTCGCGCAGTTTTTGAACAACTTGCGCAGTTGTTGAACAACTTCGCAAAGTTTTTGAACAACTACCAAAGTTGTTCTACAACTGGAACAAGTTGTTTAAACGAAAAAAATTCAAAAAAAAGCTCAAAAAAAAGTTATCCCTCCCACCTAATTTAAAAAAATTGAAGGACTCCCACTTAATTGGATAACTTCTTTGTCCTTTTTAATCCAAAGTCCCGAAACTGGCTACAATTATTGGAAGAAGAAAAATAAGCTAGAAGGGCCCGGTAAGTTTCCAATTAAAAAAAGGGGACAAGTGGCTCCCACAAACTTGTCCCTAAAAAAAACTAAGTCCCTTGAACAACTGAGATAGTTGTGGGACAACTACTTTAGTTTTCTGAACAACTTCGCGCAGTTGTTGAACAACTTCTCTCAGTTGTCGAATAACTAGGTGCAGTTGTAGAACAACTGTGCCTAGTTGTTGAACAACTTGCGCAGTTGTTGAACAACTTCGCAAAGTTATCGAACAACTACCAAAGTTGTTCTACAACTGGGACAAGTTGTTCGAATGGAAAAACTTAAAAAAAAAAACTCAAAAAAAATTTGTGCCTCCCACCGAATTTTAAAAACTTGGAGGACTCCTACTTAATTGGACAACTTATTTGTCTTTTTTAATTCAAAGTCCCGAAGGATTTGAAGTGTCATTTTATTTGGTTCAAAAAAAGAATAGCAGTAACGAATTAATCATAATACATTACTGGTAGTAACGTTTTATGGTCCGTTAAATTTATACTCCGTTACTTTTGACCCTTACATATTTTTAATAAAATAATAGGGTAAAACGTTACTGGTAACAACATATATACTAATTTTGTAAATTTTTTTAAAAATATATTATTTTGGTGAATTACTTAAAAAACTAGCTTATTTGAGTCAAATATTCTCATAAATTACTATTTTGAACCAAAAGAAATTATAGACTTACAATAATCAAAATATTCATATAAAACACCAATAAAGAGAGCATACAATAAAATAAATAATAAAATATTATTCTAGTGATTTTAATCATTAAAAATAAAAGAGGAAAAATATGAAATCAAAGCATAATTTTCCAAACTATTATCGACATCCACTACCACAAGGCGATCATTATCAATAGCCTTCATCTTATTTTTTGAGTCAAACTAAAATATGAATATAATAAGCATAGAAAATATAATAACTTATGGGTTGATAAATATTTTTGTATGATGAATTTTATCACAATTTCAACTGAAAAAAATTATCCTTTTAACACTTTTTCAAGCAATAAAAATATTAATAATGATTTGTCAAGACCCAGACTAACGAACCTTGCGGGCACCTATGCTATTCTAAGTAACTACGAGAACCCTTATTACCCAACTAAAAATATGCGGAAGACTTCTGTTATTAAGAAAATATAAAGTAAATGAAATACTAATAAATAAACTTTTTCAAAAACTTCTTACAAATGTCCTTCACTATCCCACGACTCTGCCAGACATGTACAAGAACTACCTATTACAACATAGACTAACAATAAAATAAATAATACAAGGACTCTAATATCTGCTTGGAAGAAAATGCAGAAGTTAGTGTTGAATATCGTCATCCATCAAGTAATTGCAAACTAACCTGCATTCAGTCTACACCCCAATAAGGAATGTAGAAGAGTAAGGTCAGTACAACCACACGTACTGGTAGGCATCATCGGCCGACTGTATTAGTTCATATAATCATAAAATAGAATTAAGAAAAATAAATCATGACATCTTAAATGGAATATAATTCAACCAAGGTTGTAATAATATTTGTATTTTACCTATATAAGTTACATCATCTAACTACTTTTCCAACTCCATCAATATTATTTCGCAACTAACATACTCTAGTCTCATCAATTCACACCATCAACCACTATCCAACCTAATACATCACAATTCCTCTTTATTCACCTTATATTTTTCATTACTCATATTCACAGAAACAAACTGTAATCATAGAAAACTCACACTAAACTCTCGGGCTAACAACCAAATGCTCTATTATAATATTAAAGAATGATAACTAGTTATTCTGGTAAGATAAAATTAAAACACGTATAAATGAAGCAAGTCAACCAACATATAAGTAAGTATAAAGTTTCACTTTTTCAAATACATATCGCACAATCAAAGACCTAATGAATCAACAATACAGCAATAACAGATCAAACAGTGCTCACAAACAAGCCACATAACCATCAAGAGTATCAACCATATTGTAAACATCCACGGACTCAACACAAATATGTACACACATGCTATAGGACTTATTTTTGCCCAAATAGTCATGACCTGCAGGGAACAATCTAAGTTCATGTACCGTATCGGTATGGTACCCGATCCACCATATACATATTCGTACCAGCGTGGTACCCGATCCAACATATACATATCCGTACCAGCATGGTACTCGATCCAATATATATATATCCATACCGGCATGGCACCTGATCCAACATATACATATTTGTAGCGGTGTGGCACCCGATCTAACATATACATATCCATATCGGTACGGTACCCAATTCAACATATACATATCCATACCGACGTGGTACCCGATCCAACATATACATATCTGTACCGGCGTGGTACCCGATCCAACATATACATATCCATACCGACGTGTTGCCTGATCTAATATATACATATCCGTACCAGCGTGGTATCCGATCCACCATAAACAAGTAATATCAATATCAAATTTATACTACCTCACAGCATACAATACAATGTATCAAGTTTACAAGTATACTTAAAGTCATAAGACAATTCCATCAAGTAAATTTTTAGTAACTATTTATACACGTCTCAACAATCCAAACTTCATAAATTTCAAGCATGTCCGAATACCAATCAACAAGTCATTCATAGCAATACTTTAAGGAGTCATCATTATCAAACAAGCCACTCATAGGAACAATTCAATAAACCATCATTATCACCAATTTAGCCTCTCATGGGCATCCAATAGATAAAGAGCTTTTATTAATACCAAAATAAGAATATCATAAAATAAATTACAATTTAACACTTAAGAATGCAAGTCACTATTGGAGTATTACTTACTCATTAATTATTAAAATGTCACTACCTTTTTCCATATAATACAATCATCACACTAACTCAAGCCATCTATCCTTTAGATATTACTATGATCATCAGTACTTAATCCTAGCATGGTTCTCTTCACCATATTATTGTCCAATATATAAAACTTAATACCATTATAACTCAACTAGTTTCATCACCAGAACAACTAAGAACTATCATGTCTACATTCTTCATTTACAACAATCTCATTGCAGCACATAGCACATAATATCACAAATATCACATAATTAATCAATAATATAGTTTTTGAGATTAAAGTTAAGTTCTCATGTCTTTATCCACCTCAACTCCATGCCCGCAGGCCTAGACATGCTTTCTCCCATCAATTCTAAATTCTGAAAATATAAAATAACACAATCTTCTACTCATTAAACCTATCCTACCTTGACGTCAAGATTTTGGAAGAAACAAACTGCAACGAAGACGCTCTTTCCTTTTCTCCATGCCTTGGAATAGCCAATCATCTAAAAATCAAGCAATTATAAGAGTAATTAAATAATTACTCTTAAAAAAAATATATTGGGGATTCAAACCCACAAATTCTATACTTATTTCAAGGTCTATATCATCCCCCAAGTTCAATTAATCATTAATTAGCTTTTTCAAGCTTAACCCATTGTAATACCCGTGCTTATTCTTAGCTAGAAATCATCTCAAGATGCTAGTACTTTATTTGAAATACAAATATATTTTTGTACCCATGGTATTTTTGATATTTCTAATTTCTATCATATGGAAAATTGAGTTAGCTTTCTAACGATACTAATTTTGTCCAAATCCGACACCAAACAAGGAAGTTATGGATGTTTTACTCAGAACTGACTGAAACGCCCAGGTGCGACGTCCAAGTTGACGGACCGCCAAAAAGTGATGGACTACCACTTTTACCATCAAAACCAAGGCAGTAGGGCCACGTTCTGGATAAGGATTGACGGATGAGTTGATGGACCGTCAGATTTTTTACTGACTGTCATCCAGGCCGTCAACTCTTATCCCATGAACCCCATTTCTGGTCTACGTATGACGGTTGAAATGATGGACTGTCAAGTTTCTGATGGACCGTCAGTCGAGTCGTCACATGCCACGTTCAGTTTATTTCTAGGCTATTTTAACAGGGGTATTTTGGTCACTTACGACTCGCCTATATATACCCAGATGAGTTAGAATTCATCCATTTTGCTCATTATTATTTCACAAACAAAAACTAAGGTTGCTTTGTAAATTTAATCTCCAAGAACAAGACCCAATCTTCTTCAAAAATTAAAGTATTTCAAATCCTTCAAGTTCAAAAACATCAAGAACCTTGAGTCAGGTATGCGTAGTGTTCATCTATGGATCCATTTCATTCATAGAGCTCAAGAACTGTGTGATATGATTGTTGTTTAAGTTTCAAGATGATATCTGAAGGTGTTTTCATGAAGTATATGTGTTTGTTAGTTGAAACCCATGATCTTTATGTGGTTTAATATGGTGAAATTCATGAACATACCTAAGCTAAAAGAATGCATGAAAAATGGTTGATAATATGCCTAGGATGATAGAATTAATGTCCCATGATTTAATAGTGCTTTAATGACAAGTCCATTCTCTATGCTTTACGATTTTCTATGAATTCCATGTGAGTGATATGCGTTATTGTTGTGATATGGATTGACCATGATATTGAAGCTATGAAAGTATATACATGTTGTATGAATTTTCCTTCCATGTATAAGATGTTAAGAACTATGCTTAGTGTGAAATCCCCTACTTATGATATTGTAAATTGTGGACTCTACTCTTATGATCAAGTCAGTCATGTATGTCAGTTTTTTACCATAAAGTACTGGGGGTACTTGTGCCCAAAAAATATAGTTGTGTGCCTAGAGCCATGTCATGTTATCACGATAATCTCAGTCAAACCATGATCTATAGAACTCAGTTGATCATGTGACTCAGGAAATCTCAGAAATCTCATGATCTTAGTTAATTCTCAGATAGTAGTAATATTCCATCAGTCAACGGAAGTCAGTTACTCAGTCCATGTACCATCAGTTAAATCATGTTCAATCTCTTTAGATGGGAGTAGAATTTAGCACTGAGTGAACCCAAGGATGGGAACTCACCTACTAGTTTAGGATGTGATTCTTAGAAGTCATCCTTGTGTTCCAGAACTACGTAGTCAGTGTAGGTTGAGACATCTTAACCTATCATATTAGGGTTGATGAGGTGGCTTAACCTATCAGTTTAGGGTTTCCACCGTTCTCATTTTGAGTACCTACCAGATAAGGGTTACTCACAGTTGTCCTTACCAGTGGTGCGGTATTGACACCCTTCTAGTTGGGGTAGAGATTAGACCCCAAATTAGCTGTATGTGTTATTGGGACATGTAGGTTAAACAACTACCTCCCACAGTCTTAGTCTCAGCAAAAGAACTCAGATAGTTCTACAGATTTTAGTATTCAGGACTGTCAGATACAGTTAATTCATTTACAGTATGAAACTCATGTAGTTCCATCAGATTCAGGACTGTCAGACACAGCCACCCATGTTATCATGATTCCAATATTATTTATGTTAGATATCAGTAAACCATGTATTAGCGTATAGATCTAATTATCACGTATTCACAATTCCAGTTACTATGTATGCATGTTTACACTTTTATGTTCATATCAGTCAGTCAGTTAGCATCGTTCATGCATGTAAACCCTATTGCATTTAGCCTACCTCACTCGTATGCTCAATACTCCCAGTTGTACTGACGTATTTGCGCTATGGTCCTTTCTTTCACATTACACCATAGGTTCACAGATACGAGCTCCAGATCAGCAATAACAGTAATATTCCAATCGCAGAGTTGCAGTGAGTCCTTATCCATTCGAGGATGATATTATTTATTTCATTTATTATTTCAGTTCATTTTTGCTAGACGGAGTTAGTTGGAGAAATGTTCCTTCAACTCCTTATTTAGATAGTATTTAGAGGCTTTCAGATTTAGCTTAGATTTGATTCTGACTTCAGTTGTTTTGGGTATTCGTTACCCCATATAAATGTTATGATTTGTTAGATATTCTATACAGTTAAACCTTATGGACTTTCCATGTTTATGTTTATGCTTTGCTAGATCCAGGTGCATCCTTGTCTTTTATTACTCCTTATATAGTAGGCAATTTTGGAATCAGTCCCAAAATTTTAGTAGAGCCCTTTTCAGTCTCTACCCCAGTGGATAAAACTATCATAGCTCGGCGGGTATACAGGAACTGCCCGATTATGATATTTCAGAAAGCCATGTTAGCAGATTTAGTTGAGTTCAAGATGACTGATTTTGAGGTTACTCTCGGCATGGATTAGCTTCATTCCTGATATGCCACAGTCGACTGCAGAAATAGGATAGTTCAATTTCAGTTCTTGAATGAACCCGTCCTAGAGTGGAAGGGTAGTACTTCAACTTTCATAGGTCAGCTTGTTTCCTACCTTCGGGCAAGGAAAATTATTTCTAAAGGGTGTGTGTATCATCTCGTGCATGTTAAAGATTCTAGTTCTGAATCTCCGATCTTGAATCAGTCCTAGATGTAAATGAGTATTTAGACATGTTTCCCAAAGATTTTCCAGGAATTTCTTTAGAAAGGTAAATAGACTTCTGGATTAACCTTATTCCAGATACTCAGCCTATTTCTATTCCGTCATACAGAATGGCACCACTAGAACTCAAGAAACTGAAAGATCAGTTAAAGGATCTCTTAGATAAGGGATTCATCAGGCCCATTGTATCCCCATGGGGTGCACCAGTCTTATTCGTTTGCAAGAAAGATGGTTCTCTTAGGATGTGTATTGATTACCGCCAGCTCAACGAAGTTACGGTCAAGAACAAGTATCTTCTTCCCAGAATAGATGACTTGTTTGATCAAATTCAGGGTGCCAGTTATTTCTTCAAAAGAAACCTTAGATTAGGCTACCATCAGCTAAGAGTTAGAGAATATGATATCCCAAAGATAGCTTTTCGTACTTGATATTGTCACTTCGAGATTCTAGTTACGTCCTTTGGTCTTACCAATGCCCCAACCACTTTCATGGACTTGATGAACCGTGTGTTCAAGAAGTACTTGGACATGTTCATCATAGTCTTCATAAATGATATCCTGGTCTATTCTCGCATAGAGCGTGATCATTCAGACCATCTCAGAATTGTTCTTCAGACTCTCAGAGATCACCAGCTATTCACCAAATTCAGTAAGTATGAGTTTTGGATAAGATCAGTAGCATTCCTTGGCCATATTATTTTCGGTGATGGCATTAGAGTATATCCTCAGAAGACCGAAGCGGTAAGAAACTGGCCTCGCCCTGTCTCTCCATTAGATATCAGGAGTTTCTTCAGATTGGTTAGCTATTACAGATGGCTTGTTGAGGGATTTTCTTCTATTGCATCCCCTATGTCTAGATTGAATCAGAAGAAGGTCAAGTTTCAGTGGTTAGATTCTTGCGAGAAGAGTTTTTAAGAGTTGAAGACTCGACTCACCTCAGCCCCAGTTCTGGATCTTCCAGATGGTTCAGACGCTTTTGTAGTCTATTGTGATATATCCAGAGTGGGTCTAGGTTATGTCTTCATGTAGCATGGTAAGGTCATAGCCTACGCCTCCAGACAGTTAAAGTCTCATGAGAAGAATTATCCTACTTATGATCTTGAGTTAGCAATCGTAGTATTTGCCTTGAAAATTTAGAGGCATTATCTATACAGAGTTCATGTACATGTCTTCACAGATCATAAGAGTCTCTAGTATGTCTTTTCTCAGAAAGATCTCAATCTTCATCAGAGAAGGTGGTTAGAGCTCTTGAAAGATTATGACATGAGTGTCCTTTATTATTCGAGCAAGGCCAACGTTATGGCCGACGCTCTCAGTAGACTCTCCATGGGTAGTGTTTCTCACTTTGAGGATAGCAAAAAGAAGATAGCTCAACAGCTCTCCAGACTAGGTATTCGCTTAGTCGATTCTTCAGAGAGTGGTGTATGTGTTCAGAGTAGTTCAGAGTCATCTCTAGTTTCCGACGTGAAAGAAAAGCAAGACAAGGATCCTAGTCTTGTCAAGCTAAAAGAGTCAGTTCAGAATCAGAGAGTAGAGGTTTTCTCCTAAGGGGAAGATGGGGTTCTTCGTTGTCAGGGTCATTTATGCATTCCAGGTGTAGATGACTTAAAGCAGCGAATTCTTGTAGAAATGCATAGTACGCAATACTCTATTCATCTAGGGGCTACTAAGATGTACCGCGAACTGTGGGAAATCTATTGGTGGAGTGGGATGAAGAGAGATGTTGCAGAGTTTGTGGCTAAGTGCTCTATATGTCAGCAAGTTAAGATAGAGCATCAAAAGTCTAGTGGACCCATACAGGAGTTCACCATTCCTACTTAGAAGTAGGAAGAAGTGAACATGGACTTTGTGATAGGTTTGCCTCGAACTCGTCATCAGCACTATTTAGTGTGGGTTATTATAGACAGGATGACCAAGTTAGCTCATTTTGTTCCAGTTCATACCTCTTATTCAGTCGAGGATTATGCCAAACTCTATATCAAGGAGTTGGTCAGATTACACAGTGTTCCATTATCTGTTATTTTAGACAGAGGTACCCAGTTCACCTCTTACTTCTGGAAAGCATTCCAAAAGGGTCTTGGTACCCAAGTCCATCTCAGTACAGCCTTTCATCCTCAGACAGATGGTTAAGAAAAAATGACCATTCAGACTTTTGAAGATATGCTAAGGGCGTGTGCAATTGATTTCAAGGGAAGATGGTATGACCACTTGCCTTTGATTGAGTTTGCGTACAACAATATCTATCATTCCAGTATTAAAATGGATCCATTTGAAGATCTCTATGGAAGGAGGTGTAGATCTCCAATTGGTTGGTTTAAAGTTAGTGAGGCCTCAATCATAGGTCTTGACTTGGTTTTCGATGACTTAGAGAAATTTTAATTGATCAGAGAGAGACTCTAGGCTTCTCAGAGCTGATAAAAGTCTTATGATAATGTTCGTAGAAAGGATCTCGAGTTTGAGGTTAATGACTATGTCTATCTCAAGATCTCTCCTATGAAGGAAGTAAAGAGGTTCGACAAGAAAGGGAAACTCAGTCTCTGCTATGTCGATCCCTTTAGGATTCTTAGTTGTTTAGGTAAGGTAGCTTATGAGCTCGAATTGCCTTCAGATTTAGCCTCAGTTCATCCGGTCTTCCATGTATCCTTGCTCAAGAAGTGCGTAGGTAACCCAGCAATTGTAGTCCCTATTCAGAGCATTGATGTTCAGAACAGTCTTTCTTATGAAGACATTCTATTCGAAATCTTAGACTATCAGACACGTCGATTGAGGAACAAAGAGATCCCTCTAGTTAAGGTTCTTTGGCAAAATCAGTCCGTCGAGAGAGCTACTTGGGAAGTAGAAGCAGATATGCGTACCAAGTATCCTCACCTCTTCTCCGATGATTCAGATCAATCTCAAGGTAATAGTTCTCCTTAAGCTTATTCAGTTTCATATTCATGTTCCCATTATAAATGCGGTATCTACTACCATTTCATACTCTATCATTGATAACGCTCAAATTACACTCTTGAATGGGTTTAAACGATTGTTGTCAATATATAACCCATCTAGGTTGGGGTCGAATCCCACAGGGAATATGGTGTTAATTAAGTTGTATGCAGATTAGTTGACTTTTAATCGTTTGTTTCCATAAAATAAGTAGGGGGAATTTGATTTAGTTCACAAATTAAAGGTTTCAGTTTAACTAGATGAGATATGTGTAGTAGTATTCAAATTCAGAGAAATAGCAAGTTAGGGTTATGTCCACCTTGTAGTTTTCAATACTTTTTAACTATGGGCTTTACAAATTCATACATGCAGCGTGCTTTAGAGAAATGTATTGTATTTAATAACATAATCCTAGTGTTTCTAAACCATCAAGGGCTAATTCACTTTAGTTCTCTCGAATCAAAAGAGTTTACCAAAAACAATACGAAATCTCCAAGTAGTCAATCCGGTTAAGGCATTAATGTATTAAATAGGGGTTGGAAATCCTATTTTCTTGTCATTACTGTCTTTTTCGAACATCAACCTTTCTTTCAAACAAGTTGTGTTTTAAGGCATATCCTCTATGTTTGCATCCACGAGAATTCAAGATAAGTGAAGAGAGTATGATGTAACCAAATCAATGCATAATGAATTCAAAAACCCAAAGTAATAGATTGTATGCTACAAGGCTTCCATAACCCTAACTAATAAACTTAGCTACTCATGGGTAAAATAAAAAGCATCATAAATATATTCATCATACCAAAAACTAGAAGATAATTTTGGTGTGCGAATAATGAAAACAAGAGAGAAAATGTTTCTCTCTTTGTCCAGGCTAAGCTGCCACTCTCCTCTCTCCAAATAAAATAGAATAATGAATAATGACTAAAAATTCAGCATTATACCTTTTAATAATCTTTTCTCTCATAATTTCCTTCTAAGTCCCTGAACTAATTATAAATGACAAACTAGTCTTGGACATAGTTTCTAGGCGCCACATTTGGTCCAGACTGCTACTCTCTCTTGTGTCATATGTCATCCACATTTCATAGTCCCATTATGTCTTCATCTACTTCATTAATATCTAAAATCATGCTAATCACATAGGTTATCTCAATTATATAGAAGTAGAGTAAAAACATAGGAAAGTAGGCACTTTGTTCTCTAAACTTAGCTAAAATATGGATAAGCTATGGTTCTTAGGCGTATAAATACACCCAAGATCATTCATGCATTCATGTATCAGTTTAGTTATAAAATCATGCATCATCTATGCATTCTCATCTTGAGAAACTCAATTTATCAGAACACTTAGTCACGCATTCATGTATCAGTTAGCCATGCATCAGATATGCATGAGTTCAGTATATTTAGCATGTCAGTAATGAAGTCATGTATCAATCACTCATGTTCAATTCATGTTCATTTATTATTTTCCCTCTTAGTCAGTCCCATTTGAGGACGAATATTCTCAAGGGGGAGATATTGTAATACCCGTGCTTATTCCTATCTAGAAATCATCTCAAGGATACTAGTAAATGCTTTGAAATACAAATATATTTTTGTACCTATGGTATTTTATATATTTCTACTTTTTATCACATGGAAAATTGAGTTAGCTTTCTAACGATACCAGTTTTATCCAAATCCGACACCAGACGAGGAAGTTATGGATGTTTTACTCAGAACTGACCGAAATGCCCAGGTGCGACGTCCAAGTTGACGGACTGCCAAAAAAGTGACGGAATACCACTTTTACCTTCATAACCAAGACAGTAGGGCCACGTTCTAGATAAGTATTGACAAACGAGTTGACAAACCATCAGAGTTTTGATGGACCATCATCCAAGCCGTCAACTCTTATCCAGTGAACCCTATTTCTGGCCCACGTTTGACGGTCAAAATGATGGACCATCAAGTTTCTGACGGACCGTCAGTCGGGTTGTTATACGCCACGTTCAGTTTATTTCCAGGCCATTTTAAAAGGGGTATTTTGGTCACTTACCACTCGCCTATACATACCCTGATGAGGCCGGATTCAGCCATTTTGCTCATTATTATTTCACAAACAAAAACTAAGGTTTCTCTCTAAATTTAATCTCCAAGAACAAGACCCAATCTTCTTAAAAAATCAAAGGATTTCAAATCCTTCAAGTTCAAAAACATCAAGAACCTTGAGTCAGGTATACGTAGTGTTCATCTACGGATCCATTTTGTTCATAGAGCTTAAGAACCGTGTTTGAAATATTATTTTGTGATTGTCTTGTTGTGATATGAGCATGTACATAATGATGATTATTGTTTAAGTTTCAAGATGATATCTGAAGGTGCTTTCATGAAGTATATGTTTTTGTTAGTAGAAACCCATGATCTTTATGTGGCTTAATATGGTGAAATTCATGAACAAACCTAAGCTAAAAGAATGCATGAAAAGTGTTTGATAATATGCCTAGGATGATAGAATTCACGTACCATGATTTAATAGGGCTTAAATGACAAGTCCATGCTCTATGTTTTACGATTTCCCATGAATTCCATGTGAGTGATACGCGTTGTTATTATGTTATTGAAACTATGCAAGTATATACATGTTGTATGAATTTTCCTTCCATGTATAAGATGTTAAGAACTATGCTTAGTGTGAAATCCCCTACTTATGATATTGTAAATTGTGGACTCTACTCTTATGATCAAGTCAGTCATGTGTGTCTGTTTCCTTCCATCGAGTCCTGGGGGTACTTGTACCCAAAAAATATACTTGTGTTCCTAGAGCCATGTTATTTTATCATGATAATCTCAGTCAAGCCATGAACTATAGAACTTAGTCGGTCATGTGACTCAGGAAACCTCAGAAATCTCATGATCTCAGTTAATTCTCAGATAGTAGTACTATTCCGTCAGTCAATGGAAGTCAGTTACTCAGTCCATAGATCATCAGTTAAATCATGTTCAGTCTCTTCAGATGGGAGTAGAAGTTAGCACCGAGTGATTTCAAGGATGAGAACTCACCTGCTAGTTTAGGATATGATTCTTAGAAGTTATCCTTGTGTTCCAGAACTACATAGCCAGCGTAGGTTGGGACATCTTAACCTGCCAGATTAGGGTTGATGAAGTGGCTTAACCTGTCAGTTTAGGGTTCCCACCGTTCTCATTTTTGAGTACCTATTATATAAGGGTCACTCACAGCTGTCCTTACCAGTGGTGCGATATTGACACCCTTCCAGTCGGGGCAGAGATTGGACCCCAACTTAGCTATATGCGTTATTAGGATATGTTGGTTAAACAACTACTTCCCATAGTTTCAGTCTTAGCAAAAGAGCTCAGATAGTTCTTCAGATTTCAGTATTCCAGGATTGTCAGATACAGTCAATTCAGTTATAGTACGAAACTCAAGTAGTTCCATCAGATTCAGGACTGCCATACACAGCCACCCATGTTATCATGATTTAAATATTATTCATGTTAGATATCAGTAAACCATGTATTAGCGTATAGATCTAATTATCATGTATTCATAATTCCAGTTACTATGTATGCATGTTTGCACTCTTACGTTTATATCAGTCAGTCAGTTAGTATTGTTCATGCATGTAAACCCTATTGCATCTAGCCTACCTCACTCATATACTCAATACTCCCAGTTGTACTAACGCATTTGCGCTATGGTCCTTTCTTTCATGTTAACCATAGGTTCACAGATACGAGCTTCAGATCAACAGTAGCAGTAATATTCCAATCGCAAAGTTGTAGTGAGTCCTCATCCATTTGAGGATGATATTATTTATTTCATTTATTATTTTAGTTTATTTTTGCTAGACAGAGTTAATTGGAGACATGTTCCTTCAACTCCTTATTCAGACAGTATTTAGAGGCTTTCAGATTTAGCTCAGATTTGATTCAGATTTTAGTTGTTTTAGGTATTCGTTACCCCATATGGATGTTATGATTTGTTAGATATTCTATGCAGTTAAACTTTATGGCCTATTATTTATTTTTTCTGCATTATTACGTCATATATTGCAGTATACAGGTACAAATATCAGTCATGGGTTAGCTTGTGGTCCTTCGAGGTCATAATCACCGTGTAGCATTCCGGTTCAGAAATCGGGGCATTACAAACTTGGTATCAGAGCCTAAGGTTCAATAGAGTCCTAGGAAGTCAGAAAGCCACATCTAGTAGAGTCTTATGCATAGGTGTGTTGTGCGCCACATCTATGTGCAAGAGGCTATAAGATGTTTTAGGAACAATTTCCCTTCTTTTGGTATTCATATCGTGCTAGTGAGCATAATCTTAAGTTAAACTCTTTATCTAATCCATTCTTCTCTTATTTCAGAATATGCCTCCAAAGAAAAGAAACCAACCAGCTCCTCAGCCCAAAGATCCTTTGGGCGAACATGTTTCTTATGCGGAGTTTAGGGCCGCATTCACCATACTTGCTCAGTCTGTGGCTGCACTAAATGAACGACCACCAGTTATTCCGGCCAATCCAGTGGCCAACTCAGCCGCAGCTAGGATTCGGGACTTCACCCAAATGAACCCTCCATCTTTCTTTGGGTCTAAGTCTGATGAAGACCCTCAGGAATTCATTAACCAAGTCTAGAAGGTCATAGACATCATGGGAGTTTGTCATAGTGTCGAGTTAGCCACATACCACTTACAGGATATTTCTCACACTTGGTATAAATAGTGGAAGTCTGAGAGATTAGAGGATGCAGGTCCTATAGAGTGAGAGAAATTTGTCATGACTTTCTTAAATAGATTCTTTCCCCAAGAGCTGAGAAAGGCAAAAGTTCTAGAATTCATCAACCTCAGGTAGGAAAATATGACGGTTAAGGAGTATTCTCTCAGATTTACTCAGCTAGCCAGATATTCCACTCATGTGGTTGTAAATAATAGGGCTAAGATGATCAAGTTTATGTCGGGGGCAAATAATAGCGTGGTAAATGAGTGTAGGTCTGCGATGCTGAACAGTGATATGACTTTAGCCAGGCTCATGACCCATGCTCAATAAATAAAGAAGAATAAGATTAGGACTAGGGAGAGGCAGAACAAGAGAGCAAGGTTAGGTAGTTTAAGTTTTGCTCAACCAAAATCAGAAGGAGGAAAACGTTCGCATTTTTGTCCTAAGCCAGTAATTCCAGCTTCTTCCTCCGCCAGTGATCCTGTGCCGAAATTCAGAGACGACAACAGAGATCGAGCACCAGGCTCTAAGTCTCAGGGCAGTATCAGTAGTGCCCAAACTAATCCCTTGTGTCAGACTTGTGATAATAAACACAAGGGAACCTTTAGAGCTGGTAGTGATGTTTGTTTCGGTTATGGAAGGCCAGGCTACTGGATTAGAGAGTGTCCGCAGTCAGGTCTACAAGATCAACAGAATCGCTCCACAGCCCAGTCCGGTCTTCCAAATCAGCAGAGTGCCACTTCCAGTTCTACTAGTGGGCAATGCCCAAACAGACTCTATGATCTTCATACTCGATAGGATCAGGAAAATTCTCCTGATGTCTTTACTGGTACATTACAGATTTTCCATGTTCATGTTTATGCTTTGCTAGATCCAGGTGCATCCTTGTCTTTTGTTACTCCTTATATAGCAGGCGATTTCAGAATCAGTCTCAAAATTTTTGCAGAACCCTTTTCAGTCTCTACCCCAGTGGGTAAAACCATCATAGCTCGGCGGGTATACAGGAACTTCCCGATTATGATATTTTAGAAAGAAACATTAGCAGATTTAATCGAGTTAGAGATGACTGATTTTGACGTCATTCTCGGTATGGATTGGCTTCATTCCTGCTATACCACAATCGACTGCAGAACAGGATAGTTTAGTTTCAGTTCTTGAATGAGCTCGTCCTAGAGTGGAAGGGTAGTACTTTATCTTTCAAGGGTCAGCTTGTTTTCTACCTTCGGGCAAGGAAAATGATCTCTATGGGGGGGTGTATCATTCATGCATGTTAAAGATTCTAGTTCTAAATCTCCTAGTATTTAATCAGTCCCAGTTGTAAATGAGTATTCAGACGTGTTTCCCAAAGATATTCCAGGCATTTTGCCTAAAAGGGAAATAGACTACGGCATTAACCATATTCCAGATACTTAGCCTATTTCTATTCCGCCATACAGAATGGCACCAGCAGAACTCAAGGAATTGAAAGATCAGTTGAAGGATCTCTTAGATAAGGGATTCATCAGGTCCAGTGTATCCCCATGGGGTGTACCAGTCTTATTCGTGCGCAAAAAAGATGGTTCTCTTAGGATGTGTATTGATTACCGTCAGCTCAACAAAGTTACGGTCAAGAACAAGTATCCTCTTCCCAGAATAGATGACTTGTTTGACCAACTTTAGGGTGCTATTTATTTCTCTAAAATAGACCTTAGATCAAGCTACCATTAGCTCAGAGTTAGAGAATATATGGTCACTTCGAGTTTCTAGTTATGTCTTTTGGTCTTACCAATGCCCCAGCTGCTTTCACGGACTTGATGAACCACGTGTTCATGCAGTACTTGGACATGTTCATCATAGTCTTCATAGATGATATCCTGGTCTATTCCCGCATAGAGCGTGATCATTCAGACCATCTCAAAATTGTTCTTTAGACTCTCAGAGATCACCAGGTATTTGCAAAATTTAGTAAGTGCGAGTTTTGGCTAAGATCAGTATCATTCCTTAGCCATATTATTTATGGTGATGGCATTAGAGTAGATCCTCAGAAGACCGAAGTAGTAAGAAACTGGCCTCGCGCTGTCTCTCCATCAGATATCAGGAGTTTCTTCAGATTGGCTGGCTATTACAGACGGTTTGTTGAGGGATTTTCTTCTATTGCATCCTCTATGTCCAGATTAACTCAGAAGAAGGTCAAGTTTCAGTGGTCAGATTCTTGCGATAAAAGTTTTCAGGAGTTGAAGACTCGACTCACCTCAGCCCAGTTTTAGCTCTTCCAGATGGTTCAGACGATTTTGTAGTCTGTTATGATGTATCCAGAGTGGGTCTAGGTTGTGTCCTCATGCAGCATGGTAAGGCCATAGCCTACGCCTCCATACAGTTAAAGTCCCATGAAAAGAATTATCCTACTCATGATCGTGAGTTAGCAGCCGTAGTATTTGCCTTGAAGATTTGGAGACATTATTTATATAGAGTTCATGTAGATGTCTTCATAGATCATAAGAGTCTCCAGTATGTCTTTTCTCAGAAAGATATCAATCTTCGTCAGAGAAGATGGTTGGAGCTCTTGAAAGATTATTACATGAGTGTCCTTTATCATCCGGTCAATGCCAATGTTGTGGCCGATGCTCTCAGTAGAATCTCCATGGGTAGTGTTTCTCATGTTGAGGATAGCAAAAAAAAGATAGCTCAGGAAATCCATCATCTCTCCCAACCAGGTGTTCGTTTAGTTGATTCTTCAGAGGGTGGTGATGTGTTTAGAGTAGTTCAGAGTCATCTCTAGTTTTTAAGGTAAAAGAAAAGCAAGACAAGGATCCTAGCCTTGTCAAGCTAAAATAGTCAGTTCAAAATCAGAGATTAGAGATTTCTCCCAAGGGGGAGATGGGGTTATTCATTGTCAGGGTCGTCTATGCGTTCCAGGTGTAGATGAATTAAAACAGCGAATTCTTGTAGAAGCGCATGGTGTGCGATACTCTATTCATCCAGGGGCTACTAAGATGTACCGCGACCTGTGGGAAATCTATTGGTGGAGTGGGAAGAAGAGAGATATTGCAGAGTTTGTGGCTAAGTGCTCTACATGTCAGCAAGTTAAGATAGAGCATCAGAAGCCTAGGGTACCCATGCAGGAGTTCACCATTCCTATTGGGAAGTGGGAAGAAGTGAACATGGACTTCGTGATGGGTTTGCCTCGAACTCGTCATCAACATGATTTAATAATGAAGAAATGAATTGTTACAATCAGATACCAATTTATCATTCGTTCGTCCTCCAAATGGATATTCAATAGAGAAAAGCATGAGGTTGGAATTAGAGAGACATTACTAATAGAGTTGCTTATACTGCACCCTATTCACTCACTCGGTATCCTTAGCGACCAACCCACATTCTATACTCAATCATTCTATCAAAGTTTTTTAAAATATAAAGATGCCATATATTTACACACAAATCACTTTTTCTCCTTTCAACGACCTAAGTCTGAAACTTGAGTTTTACTAAAGCAAGATAAATATGGTTAAACATTCACCTTGAAGAAGATAAATATTCAAAAATACCTTCTTCTTATTTTTTACCGAACCTCTAGAGCCCTAAATTCAATTCTGAAAAGTGCTACGAGATGCTACATGAATCTACTACTCAAATTTTTAACACTAGATAAGTCACATCTAATCCATCTAACACACAAGCTCTCCTTGAGACACCTGACTTGGTTTATAGCCAAGACTACCCCATGGAGAATATACATTTGATCATATTTAAGGCACCACACCACTTACAAGTCACATAACTTAGATATCCGCATGATCTCAATCAAGACTATTAAATTTATTTTATAAAGCTAGCTTCAACATTTCATAAACACTATTATTTTCACCTCAAGATTGCCCACGATTAAAGCTTAGTATTTACTACTATACATAAATGACAACATAACCTCTCACATTACACAGGCTTACAACTATTAGCCATAAAGATTCCACAGAATTATAGCCTACAACACATTCTCCTCCACAACATCATTAATATTCATCTAATCATCATACCTTAATCACTCAACAAGAAATATTGTAATGACCCGAGACTACCCCCTAGTCATTACCCGGTGCTTATGATCCCGAGAGACCACAAGCTAACCTATGAGCTGGTACCTGCTATGAGCACTGAATAATACAATCATGAATGCGGAAGAATAACTGAAATGCCATAAGGTTTTAATAATGAAATAACTACTAAGTTATGAATCTGATAAAAATACTGAAATCTAAATAGTCTGAATAGCTAACTGTCGTGTCTGAAAAGACTCTAAACTGGATACTATGAGTTGATGGGATAGGCCCTAACTAACTTTACTAACTACTGAGATAAAGACATAAAGTAATATAATCTGTCCTCAGATGATAAGGACTTACCACTGTTTCTGTACTACTAATAAATCTGAGAATCTAGGTGCGATCCTGGAACTGAGCGCCAGCACCTATGATATAAGACATCATAGCGCAAAAGAAAAGGTATGCGATCAGTACTTTAAATGTACCGGTTTGCTAAATCAGGTAGGTTGATATACATGGTCTCATGAATAGGAATGATAATAATTAACTGGACATACATTTAAAGCATGGAGTGCTGAATAAAGTGCATGGAATCTATATATACTAAAAATGCAGGAAAATCCATAAATACTGTGGATACATGACCAAGCATATAACATAAATTGAGTAAAATCTGTAAACTGATATACTAAACTGAAATTTGTATGCTTTGGTCAAACAAAACTAAGGCTGAATAACTGAACTGGGACTGTAAATGAGACTATATCTGAGACTGTGAGAGGTATCATCTAACCGACATTCCATAATTTGAGTTAATCAGGGTCCAACCTGTAACCCCAGTTGAAAGGGTATTAATACCGTGCCACGAGTAGTAACAATTATTATGTGTATCCACTAAACTAATATAATATCCAAAGGACTAAGGGTGTCAAGCCTGAACTGACGGGTGACCCTTGCGAGATAGTCAAGCTTAATCTGACGGGTGACTACTCATATCCTATGTTGGATATGTAGTTCTGGAGTATAGGGACTACTACTAATGACTCTGCCTATCTGATGGGGAATCCTCCATCCCTAACTCGCTCGGTGCTAAATCCTACTTCCAACTGAAAGACACTAAGATACTAGATTGTTCTGAGTTCAATGGCTGATATCTGACTATTTTGATAATGCTTATAATATAATCTGAAGACTATTCTATAATGTATTGAGATTCGACTAAATTAACAGTTATGGTTTTCGGGTATTCAATACCTCCAGGACTCAAAACAATAACACTGAAAAGACATTAAAGCTTGAAGGCCAAAACATGAAGGCTCTTATTAAATAAATCACTCTTGAAGGCATTTTATCAAACACTTGTACTTCATAGTTTAGTCAATTCATGGGAATAGTATAAAACTTGAAGTAATAGCATGAACTTAATATTTATAACACTAAATCATGATCTAATTCAAAGAATGACAATATTAAAACATGAGGGATTTGATAACAACAATAATTCCATTAAAGTATGGTATAAAATCAATATTCATGGAAGTTCATGGAGATTCAAAGTTTTAAATCATAATTCAATATCATAAATCTTGACAAGATAATAGATTTGTAATTAAAACGGATACTTGGACTCCATGGATGAAAGGAATCCATGGATGAACATCTAACATACCTGGGATGATGAACTTGGAAGGATTGAAGGAGAGTTATTAGGATTTGACCTTGATTCTTGAGCGCTAGGGTTTCTTGTTCTTGAAAGAGGGGATTTTTAATTTGAGAGAAAGTGAATAATGATGAGTATTTAGGTCAATTAGGGGTTAAATTTTGTGTTTAGGGTGAGTTTAGGACTTAGGAAAAAGATCCAAACACCCTTAAACAAATTTAAAAACACAAGCTGAAAACTAAAATCTCAATTTTTGGCCTTGGCGCAACGCGCCACTATCGCGCCAAGCCACTGGAAAAAGGAAAACTAGGAACTGGACAAACTTCGTGACACGCCACCATCGCGGTAAGATTGTGGATGCCATTTTGGCCATCTCCATGACGCTCCATGATCACATAGGCCCACTAAAAATTAACAAACGGGAAATTGTCTTGCTCCGCGATGCGCTATTATCGCGGAGTCACACTAGAAATTGACAAATGTCAAATTGACCTATGGCGCAACACACCAGGACCGCGGATCCTTACTGGATTTTTCCAAATGGGAGATTGGCCTCATCCGCGATGAGCTAAAGGTTAAAATAATGGTGTTTTGCGACTGAAACTTAAAATCGCCATAACTTTTTACCCGGTTAGGATTTAGGAATTTTATATCGTTGGAAAGCTAATTGAATTTCCTATGCAATGGCACGTCTAAACTGAAAAATAATGAGTGTTTAAAAATTGCTTATACAAATACTCATGCACTGGGACTTAGATTATGCTAGGGACATATGAGGTATTACAATATCTCCCTCTTAGGATCATTTGTCCTCGAATGAAACTGGTTAAGTTGAGGGAACTAATGGACTGAGCTTACACACTAAATATGCATGTATGATGCATGAATACATGACTGAACTGATTCATGAATACACGGCTGACATGAATATGATATGCACTAAAACTGAGCATGATAGAGAAAACTCTTAAGAAGATTTGAGGGTACTTGGTCCGTATATCTACCTTTGCTTCCCAAGTGGCTCTCTCAACGGACTGACTCTACCAAAGAACTTTGACTAGTGGAACTTCTTTGTTCCTTAGTCTACGAACTTGATGATCAAGAATTTTGATTGAAACTTCCTCAAAGAAAAAATTGTTCTAAATATCTACACTTTCTAAGGGAACAACTACAGCTGGATCATCAATACACTTTTATAACAATGAAACATGGAACACTGGGTGTACTGAGGCTATATCTGAAGGCAACTCAAGCTCGTAAGCTACCTTTTCGAAATGACTGAGAATTCTGAAGGGACCAATATATCGGGACTGAGTTTTCCTTTCTTGCTGAATCTCCTCACTCACTTCATGGGAGAGATTTTCAAGAACACAAGATCACCGACCTAAAACTCGATATCCTTTCTCCTCATATTTGCATATGATTTCTGTCGGCTCTGGGCATCCCTAAGCCTTTATATGATTAACTTAACCTTCTCTAACACATCAAACACCAAGTCAAGCCCTACTACTACGGCCTTACCTACTTTAAACCAACCAATTGGAGATCTACATCTCCTACCATAAAGATCCTCAAATGGAGCCATACGTATACTGGAATGATAGTTGTTATTGTATGCGAATTCAATCAAAGGCAAATGTTCATCCCAACTACCCTTGAAATCAACAACACATGCTCACAGCATATCCTTAAGAGTCTGAATAGTTCGTTCTACTTGACTGTCTGCCTGAGGGTGGAAGACTGTACTGAGGTAGACTTGGGAACCAAGACCTTTTTGGAATGTTTTCCAGAAGTGAGAGGCAAACTGAGTACCTCTATCTGAGATGATAGATAAGGGAATACCATACAACCTAACCAACTCTCTGAGATAGAGATTGGGATAGTCCTAGACTGAGTAAGAGGTATGGACTGGCAAAAAATAAGTTGTTTTGGTCATCCTGTCTACGATAACCAAAATAGAGTCATGCTGATGACGAGCACGAGGCAAACATCTCACAAAGTCCATGTTTACTTCCTCCTATTTCAACATAGGAATACTGAACTTTTGCATGGACCCACTAGGCTTCTGGTGCTCTGTCTTAACTTGCTGGCATGTAGAACACTTAGCTACAAACTCTGTAATATCTCTCTTAATCCTACTCCACCAATAGATCTCCGGCAAATCGTGGTACATCTTAATGACCCCTAGATGAATAGAGTAACACGCACCATGCACTTCTGCAAGAATTCATTGCCTTAACTCATCTACACCAGGCACACACAATCTACCCTGACAACGCAAAACACCATCTCTCCCTTGGGAGAAAACCTTCACTTTCTGATCTCTAACTAATTCTTTCAACTTAACTAGACTGGGATCTCTATCCTGCTTTTCCTTCACCTTGGAAACTAAAGAGACTCTGAGCTACTCTGAACCCATAAACTACCTTTTGTTGAATCGAGTAAATGGACACCTAGTCAGGAAAGTTGATGGACTTACTAAGCTAACTTCTTCTTACCATTTTCAACATGAGCTACACTAGCCATAGACATTCTACTGAGAGCATCAGCCACTACATTGGCCTTGCCCGGATGATACAAAACACTCATGTCATAATCCTTCAATAACTCTAACCATCTTCTCTAACACAAATTCAAATCTTTCTGAGAGAACACATACTGAAGGCTTTTGTGATATGTGAACATATCTACATACACCCCATACTAGTAATGCCTCTAAATATTTAAGGCAAATACTACCGCTGCTAGCTCAAGATCATGAGTCAGAAAATTTTTCTCATGAGGCTTAAGTTTTTTGGAGGCGTAGGCTATGACCTTACCTCTCTGCATGAGCACACAACCCAAACCTACTCTGGATGCATCACAGTAACACGAAAAAACTATCTAAACCATCTGGTAAAGTAAGAATTGGGGTTGAGGTAAGTCGAGTCTTCAATTCCTGAAAACTCTTATTGCATGAATTCGACTACTGAAACTTTACTTTCTTCTGGGTCAATCTGGGCATGGGGGGTGCAGTAGCAGAAAACCTTTCAACAAACTAACGGTAATAGACAGCTAAACCTAAGAAACTCCTGATATCTGATGGAGAGATGGGTCTAGGCCAGTTTCTCACTGCTTTGGTCTTTTGAGGATCAATTCTAATACCATCACCGAAAATAATATGGCCAAGGAAAGCTTCTGATCTTAGCCAGAATTCACACTTACTAAATTTAGTGAACAACTGATGGGCTCAAAGAGTTTGCAACACTATTCTGAGATGGTCTGCATGATCATTTTTGCCACAGAAGTAAACCAGAATGTCATCAATGAATACTATGATGAACATGTCCAGTACTGCCTGAACACTCGGTTCATCAAGTCCATGAAGGTTGCTGAGGCATTTGTAAGACCAAAGGACATGACTAAAAATTCGAAGTGACCATACCGAGTTCGAAAAGCTGTTTTTAGAATATCATATTCTCTAACTCTAAGCTGATGATAGCCTGATTTGAGGTCTATCTTGGAAAAGTAACTGGAACCCTGAAGTTGGTCGAACAAATCATCGATTCTAGGAAATGGATATTTATTCTTGACTGTGACCTTGTTCAACTGACGGTAGTCTACACACATTCTAAGAGAACCGTCTTTCTTACGCACGAATAGAACATGTCCACCCCACGGAAAGACGCTAGGTCTGATGAATCCCTTATCTAATAGATCCTTCAACTGTTCTTTCAATTCTTTGAGTTCAGCTGGAGCCATTCTATATAGCAGAATAGATATAGGCTGAGTATCTGGGAGAAGGTCTATTTTGAAGTCAATTCTCTTTTGGAAGGAACTCCAGGAAGATCTTTAGGAAATACGTCTGACAATTTATTTACTACTGGAACTAACTCAAGAGTAAGAGTTTATAAGTTAGAGTCTTTGACTCATACAAGATGGTAGACACACCCCTTGGATATCATCTTTCTATCTCTAAGGACTAGATCAACTGACCCCTAAGAGCTGTAGTACTACCCCTCCATTCAAGGACTGGTTTATTTGGAAACTAAAAATGAACTATTCTGTTTCTACAATCAAATGAGGCATAGCAAGAGTGGATCCAATCCATGATGAGAATGACATCAAAATCCGTCATCTCTAACTCCACGAGATCAACTGAGGTAACTTTTTGAGATATTATGATCGGACAATTCCTGTATACCTGTCTGGCTACAATGGAAATTCCTACTGGGGTAGACACTGAAAAGGGCTCTGCTAGAGTTTCGGGAATGACTCTGAAATTGATAGCTATATATGGAGTTACAAAAGAAAGAGAAGCTCCAGGGTCTAGTAAAGCATAATCATGTAAGTGAAAGACCTGCAACGTACCAATAACTACGTCAGGCAAATTTTCCTGATCTTGGCGGGACTGAAGAGCATATAATTTGTTTGGACGTTGACCACTGGTAGCACTGGAAGTGGCACCCTAGGGAGTTGGGCGGCCGAATGGAACTGACTACTAATGAGACTGGCCCTGTTGGCGCGCATCCCTATATTTCTGAGCAACTACCCAACACTCTCAAATCTGATGACCTGGATTGTCATACCCAAAGCACACATCACTACCCACTCTACACTCACCCTGATAGTGTCTGCTACACTTCTGACATAAAATATTGGCACAAGTACTGCTAACATTGACCTGGGACTTAGAGCCTGGTGCCCTATCCCTATTGTCGTTTCTGAATTTAGGTACTGGGGCACTGGCTGAAGAAGGTACTGGGGATGAAGACCTCTGATAAAACTAAGGACGGTTACCACCTTCTGACTTTGGCTGATTGAAATTGAAACTACATGTCCTAGCTCTCTTATTTCCTCTCTCTCTCTCCTTAATCTTTTTCTCTTCTATCTGTTGAGCATGGACCATCAGCCTAGACAAATCTATCTCACTAATCAGCATTGTGGTCCTACACTCCTTGACCATACTATCAGACACGCCAGACATAAACTTACTCATCTTGGACCTACTGGCAGCTACCATATGAGGAGCATATCTAGCTAACTGAGTGAACTTGAGAGAATACTCCCTCACACTCATGCTGCCTTGTCTTAAGTTAATAAATTCTAACACTTTGGCCTCCCTCAAATCTAATGGAAAAAATCTATCCAAGAAAGTCGTGGCAAACTCTTCCCATTCTATAGGCCCTGCATCAACACCTCTATCAACTTTCCACTACTTAAACTAAGTATGGGCTACATCCTGTAATTGATATGCAGCCAACTCGACACTCTAAGTAGGCGTCACCCCCATAGAATCCATGACCTTCTGAACCATATCTAAGAATTTCTATGGATCCTCTTCAGAGTTGGATCCCGTGAAAGAAGAAGGATTCATCCGGGTGAAATCCTGAATTCTAGTTGCAGCAGTATTGGCTACTAGGTTGGCCGGAACAACGGCTGGTCATTTATTTTATGCTGATACGTAGTTTGCTAGAGTAGTGAACGGAGCCCTAAATTTTGCGTGATAGACATGCTCTTCAGAGGATCTGCCTGGACGGGTTGAAGAGCTGGCTGCATGTTCTGTAAACGAAATGAGGAAATGGATTAGACTGAGAGTTTAACTTGAGCTCATGCTCAATCGCACGACATGAATACTTGAAAGAAGGGAAACTTTTTCCTAAACGTCTTGTAGCCTCTCGTCCATAAATGTGGCGCACTACACACCCATGCACAAGACTCTACTCCACGCGGCTTTCAGACTTTCTAGGACACTTTAAAACCTTAGGCTCTGATACCAAGTTTGTAACGACCCGATAATACCCCCTAGTCATTACACGGTGCTTACGGTCCCGAGAGATCACAAGTTAACCCATGAGCTGGTACCTGCTATGAGCACTGAATAATATTGTAGACACGTAATTTTTGACCCTCCCAGAGTTTTAGCCTATATTTTCTGGCATTAAATATTTTTGTTTATGTCCAATATTTATCTTAGCTTTTATTATATTTTTAATAAATTTTGGTTGAAAATAAATAAAAAATAATAATAAATAAAGTTACATTTTTGATATATTTTTTAAAAATAATATGAAAAAATTTTCAAAAAATATTTTTTTTTAATATAGATTTTTATAATTAAGCTAGTAATTTTATTTTCTCTCAATTATATTTTGTTTTTAAGTTAATTATATTTTTATTATATTTTTCTTAAGTATAAAGAAATGATTAGTTAATATTCTTTTATTATTATTATTATTTATTTTATATATAATTTATTTATTTATTAAAATAAAAGGGAGATCATTATCCTAAAAAAAAAAAAAAGATTTTCAAAAGTAGAATCCTAAACTACCTAACCTCCCTCCCCTATCTGATTTCTAACTGTTCCCCCCAAGAATCCCCTCTATAAAAGACTCTTCAACACCAAAAAAAGAAATATACGCACATTCATTATCAGACACCTACAGAATTATCAGAAACCAGAGAAGAGACTACATCAGAAAATAAAAAAGAGAGATAACAATGAAAAAATCAGAAACAGAAAAGAGAGCAAAGCAAATATAAAAAGAAAAGAGTGATAAGTTGAGTTCGGGTTCCTGATCAAGTTTTCGGTGACAACATTAGAGATTTTCATAAGATTTAGTTCGTCATACAGGTTTTTATACGATCGTACACTACTTATTATCTAAGTTATATTGTGGATTAAAGCATGAATATAGATGTTTAAATAATTTCCTGCATTAATGTAAAACCTCTCCTATCATTGTATGTTTCTCTTATTATATGTTACTCCAATCTGTTATTACTATCCTTATCAGGTGTCAGTGATATGGTATTTGTATTTGACTAAACAATAATACACGTGTGAAAAGAATGGCATTTTACTAGAGAATGCCTCAACAGTGACAATCGTTCCCATTGACAATCTGTTTCTTTCTTTGTCATTTACATGTTGAAGTTGTAAGAGGATTATCCATTTTAATGTTTTTAAATTAATCACTTTGATATGATCACCTTTTCTATTCGGCAAAAATATGATCAAAATATGATTTCATCCTTTATTATTGCGACATATTAGGACGAGTAGAGGTCTTGATAATTAATATTTTGGGTTTGAATTTTATGGGTGCGTGTAGAAATACATTCTTGGAAGATTGCAATTTTTAAGTGTTATCTTTTATTGTTCTTAAAAGAAAAATATATATATTTACAAAAAAATAAAAAAATAAAAAGTTAGTATTATCTACACGCAAAATTCATTATTTGGCAAATATAAAGAATAGAAATATGTTATCTATAAATTTTGTAACTGTCCAACATCATTTTACATTCTCACATAATTCCTATTAAATATTGTTTTGACAGTTGGAAATATGGCATTTACATTATTCCTGTAAAAAAAAATGATTTTTGAAATATGGGAACATTTTACCTCTATTGTTTCAATTGGAAATTAGATTACTAAACGTGTCTATTAAATTTATTTTAAGTAAAAAAATATATTTAAAAAATTTATTATTTTTATTTTATTTTATTTTTAGTCCATGAAAAAGTAGTGGGGAAGATACATAGTTTAAATTAGTGTAAACATAAAACATCTGTTAATTTCCCACTAAAAGAAATCATCACGTGCTTAAAGATTTACTTTTAAAACAAAAATTATGTAACTTGCTGTCGACACAAAATGAGAAAGAAAAAGGGTAAAAATGAATAGAAAAATTGTCTCAATTTTTTAAAAGAAAAATAAATATCTTTAACGTTAGGTTAATTTTAGCTATGTTTTAAATATTCGTATCAGTTAAGAATGTGGTATACGCATCTTTCCGAGACATTTTTAAAATTCAAGGATGCAATAATGCACCTTGACATATCGTTTTTTAAAATAAATTTTTCATCGAGTTATTTAATTTCAAAGGTGTAGACAAACATTTTTTGGTATAATAAAAAATGAGCAAATAAGGCCCCAACATAATTATCGAAATAGTTTAAGTCAAGATAAGTCAATAAAAGCGACCGTACTAGAACCACGGGACTCGAAGGGTGTCTCACACCTTCCCTTCGGCCAACAAAATTCCTTACCCGATCTTCTGTTTTCGCAGACCAAAATAGAAAGTCATTTCCTTTTGACTAGGGATTCAAAAAGGTGACTTGAAACACCATAACTCAATTCTAAGTGGAGACTCTGTAAATAAATTAATCCCTATTCAAAACTATCACTTTAATTGAAAAAACCCTTTGAATCGAACCCTTCGGGCAAAAAAGGGGTGTGACATCTCCGGCGACTCCACTGGGGATTAATAAGAATTCAAGCTTTTAATATTGACTTATACTTGCTTTAATTATTGTTGATATTGTGTTTGTTGGCCTTACGTGTTACTTGTCGCTTATTTACCGCTTTGATATTGATTGAACTGTATTATATACTGTCTTCTCTTGCGCACCCTCTCTGAGTCTCTGAAATAGGATAGAAGAAATGCAGCGTATGCATCCTACTTTCTTTTTGAGATAGCCGGAGTGTCAAGGCACCTGGTGAAGGATTATAGTCACACATGTTAGGCGGGGTTCGGATCGACAACGAAGGTGGTGTTGCCCTGCTACCGACTAAGTTGTCCCTCCCCAGCTCGAGTGTCTGCTCGGGTAAGCCAGTCTAGATACCTATCCCTATTAGGCTTAAACTTAGAAGAACTAAAAACTCAAAATCTGGTTATCCCTATTAGGTGCCGCTTTATTTGCATCATATGCATTTGATTTAGCGGGACTCGGCACAGGGGTAGGGTCTGTCTAGGACAGGTGACCTACTTTATAAAGACCAAAATGTGTATCCTACGTGCTCTTTGAAATTTGTTGGGAAGGTTGTTTATTTGTTGACCGACTTTAAGCAAATTTAAAATGCAAGAGATTAAATTATCCTCACATTTAGTGAATCATTTTTTAAAAAGAAAAATTTTATTTTTAAAAGAAAGAAAAATTTTTGGTAACATAGTTTTACGGTCTTCATGAACTACGAGAGTCTGATTCTCACATCTTAGTGGGATACGTAGGAAGTCCTTCTCAAGATACGACCCTATCTTTTGAAAAATTATTCATAGATTTATTGGGGAATATTTTAAAAATATGATTATTTTCATAATTATTTTTCTAATTCTCAAGTATAATTTTTATATATATCTTAATAGCCCTGAATCTTTAGGGATCATGAGGCTAAGTTTTACAAAATAAAATTTATATAAATCTTAGCAGTCGTGAACCTTTAGGGGTCTTGAGGCTTAGTTTTGTACGACATATATTTCAAGAACTATGCGCAGCTGATTCTCATCTTAATGAGATGTGTTGGTAGTCCTCAATGGATTCAGTGATCTTTTTAAAAATGATTGTCTTTCCTTTTAAACTAAAAAAAGAAGAAGTTGTTTTTAAAAATGAAAAAAATATATTATTTAATAAATAAATAAATTTCTCATTATTAAAAAAAAGGGTATATTTCTTCGTATCTCCAATTTTCGGGAACTACGCACACCTGATTCTCATCTTAATGAGATACGTAGGCAACCCTTCTAGGGTTCAGTGATCTTTTCAAAAAGAAGATAAAAGAGAGAGTTTTTGAAAAAATATTGCATTCTGACGCCTTTGTTATTTCTTATACCAGTTAGTTTAAGGTGGTTGGTTTGTGGTATTTTGGTTGATCCTCCACATCACACCAAATCTAAAAAAAGTTTAATTGTGTCTAACAAGGATATAGAGAGTAACCTCATGGATCAAACAAAGAGATAGGAAAATGAGAGTTTAAAGGAAGAGAATTTGAGACTAAGGCAATAAATGATGGAAATGTATCAAGCTTGGGATGGTGGGCATCCTCCTCCTCTGTTCCCCACTATTAAAGACTGGGGCATGTCTTCAAGTATCAACCTTCTTCAAAGCTTTGAGATATCAAAATTTAAGAAACATGATGGACATGAGAATTCTGTGAAGCATTTGGGACGATACTACAATCGATCAAGGGAAATTGAAAAACAAAAGAAAAAGGAAAATACAATTATTGTCATGCCAGGGCCAAAGCAGAGTTTGAGGGGTCCAACCCACCAATACTGTCAGCCTCAATCCCGAGCTTACATATTAGATCTACACAACCACATACAACAAGGTTCCTTTCTCAAAAATTGAAGAAATCTCATTCCACTTCCTCAATATCCTTTGAACAATGCACAATCCTATGCTCAGTCGTCTTCCTATCCACAATGGCGTGCCCCGAACCCTCGGCGTCATCCTCGGCACTCACAAATTTACCAAGGAACCTCTAAGTCCAAGTTTTATATAAGGCCGGAGTTACAATGAGGAGGAAGGCAAAGGATGATTTCACGCCAATTGGGGAGTCCTATACCAGTTTGTTCTAGACATTAAGGCAATAGGGCATGATTACTCCCATCCCTGGGTATATTCCCAATCCACATTCAAAATATTTTGATCCTAATGTACGATGTGCTTATCATTCTAATATGCAAGGTCGCAGTGCTAAAGATTGTTGTATTTTGAAAAGAGAAATAGATAAAATGATTCAGGAAAAATTAACTGTGGTGTAAAACATTGGTACCTCAACCGTCCCACAGAGTTCTTCGCTAGCACATGGTACTGCACGATATGTAGGAAATAATAAATCAAGTATGGGGACCCAGAAATTATTTATTAAAGGGAATGTGTCTAATCGTGGTGGAAGCTCTAGTCATGCTGATATAGAAATCAATGGCTAAGTTGTCAGGCTGAGAAATTGAGAAGTCACCCCTCTCCCTACTAGTAAGAGGTCTATTAGTTTGTTTTATTTTATTTTCTGTTACCCGAATTATTTTAGGGTTGTAGTTTAGGACATATCTTGTCTAATTTTCTTATCGTTTTTGTTCAAACCCTTCTATCTTTCTGTCAACAAAATGTGTGTCTCTTTATTTTTATTTCTCAATATATATTGTCTTTTTTTTCTCTCTTCAAAGAGCTCTTTCTATGATGATTCTGGTAATATGATAAGCATGCTGAATTTTTATCCAGATCTTAAAACCCAATCTAATGTTGAAACATTCGATCAAGAACCTGGAGTTAAAAAAAATGTAAGAAAAATAAGTAAACTATTGAGATTTGGGGACCTAGTTACATCCTCACTTAAATGTTTTGAGGCAATCACTTTGCGAATAATCAATCAGAGATATATAGTTTCTATTGTCAGAAGAAACAAAAGGAAGTTAGCTAAAAAAAATAAGAAAGTTATCTATTGTGAGGAAAGTACAATACAAGTAGACCTGTATGGTTTACAAGTTTAAAAGAAGTGATACACGTGCATGTGCTTAGTCACGGTCAATATTGAAAAGATGTGTATGATCTTCATGTTCCATTCCTAGATTGCATGTTATGTACTTGCATTTTTAAGGATTGATATGACGAAGACATTTCATTCTACTATCCAAATGTTGTGTCAACCTTTGTTATCCCTTTTGAGCTTTTGTTTTATTTGTTTTATGTACCTCTTTTGAAATCAAAATAGAGTCTGGAAAAAAACTTCAAAAAAAAGTGTCAAAAAAAGAATAGAGTCAGAAAAGTGTCAATAAAAAATGGAGTCGAAAAAAATATCTCTCTCTCAAAAAAAAAAGAAAAAGAGAGAAAAGTCAAGAAAAAAAGAACAAGAAAGAAAGAAAATCAAGCAAAAGAGTAAGATGTCTGAACTACGTTTGACCTGATTTTTGATATGACAAGATAAGTAGGCTGCCCTACTCTGGGGTTCAGTCCAACCAAAAGTAAAAAATTTAATTTACCCGGTATGAAATAAAAATGGGGCAAAAATTTACATCCTTAAGAGTCGATTCCAAAAGTTTTATGCTTCACCTAATGTCATGTATATTTTTTAGCCTCATGTCGTCCTTTCTTTCTTACCCTATCCAAAAGATAGGTTACAACTAAAGAAAGATCTTCAGATCAATCTTTGAGAATGTAAAAGCTAAGCATGTATGTGTATATGAGGTTTCATATTGTGGGAACCATAATGTAATAGTAAGTTGTGAGTTTAATAAAAATGAAAGAGTCTTATGGGTCAAAACCCTTATGAGCAACATAAGGCGATAGTGAGTTGTGAGAACAATAAAAATGAGAGTCTTATTGGTGAAAATCCTCATGGACAACATAAGGCGATGGTGAGTTGGGAAAAAAATGAAAATGAGATAGGCTCTTTGGCGAAAATCCATTGAGGTGATACTAACCAAAGGAGGATTGTAATCTATAAGGAGCATGTTCAAGAATGGCTCCATTTCAAATTCAATAAGTGGTTAAAATTTGATAGTGATTAGTTTGGGTAGATCAGGTTGTTTAATTCTAAATGCATGTCACAATTACTGAAATCATCTGCCATACCCAGATAAGTTTTCATTTTTGATGTTTTTGAAAAGAGATGCCTATGGTCTTTTTTTTTCTTTTATTATTATTTTTCTTTTTGATTTTGTGTCTTTGTCGTCGAATGAAAAATCAATATCGTCATCTTTCATGTATTTTAAGTCAAATTTATGTCAAGACATGTGAGAAAGAACTTCAAAACTGGCTACCAACTTCCTCAATTGCACAAACGATGATAAAGGGCTGATGGACCAAGTTAACAAGCTTAAGTAAGATATTCAAGAATGCTTGTCACCTGATAGTTTTTGGACTCATAGAAGTATAAGGGGAGTATTTGAAGTTGAACCTGGAGGCATCATGCAAGAGAAATTTGATTTGAGTCAAAAGGTTTTAGTAGTCAGAATTTGGGGTCAATACTACAACAAATTAACAATACCTATCAATGATTTGCAATTGAGCTGAGCATGACAAGTGCACGAGATCATCTCAATAGCCAAATACCACAAATCAACCACCGTATTTTTAAATTTAAAAGTTTTCTTTATATAAAACAAAAACTTGTGTTACCTTCATATCAAAGGTTTCAAAACTTAAATATTAAAAACTGAAATTTCTCACTTCTGCAAATGCAAGAGGCGGTACTGTTACACATATTTAGTAATCACAATCATAGTGAAAACTCATCATCCTATACCTCTTGGAGACGCACTTCTTTGTTAGGGTAAGTCATTTTTCATGTGTTAGGTGATGCACTTCCTAACTTGAACCATCACTCATAGAAGATGCACTTTCTAGTTGAATCATTTCATTCAACCCATAGGAGACGCACTTCCTAGTCTGAATAGGTAAGTTTTCATTTGTTAGGTGAAGCACTTCCTAAATTGAACCATCACTCCTAGAAGATTCACTTTCTAGTTGAGTCATTTCATTCAACCCCTAGGAGACGCACTTCCTAGTCTGAATAAGTCAATTTCATTTGTTAGGTGAAGAACTTCCTAACTTGAACATTCACTCCTAGAAGATGCACTTTATAGTGGAGTCATTTCATTTAACCCCTAGGAGATGCATTTCCTAGTCTGAATAAGTCAATTTTCATTTGTTAGGTGAAGCACTTCCTAACTTAAACAATCAATCCTAGAAGACGCACTTTCTGGTCGAGTCCTTCAATTTAATTCTAAGGAGACACACTTCCTAATTTTGGTTATCAATTTTACTCTGATGAGACGCATTTCTTTAGTAGGGCTTTGATTCACACTCTTTCTGTACTTTTCAAAAATTGTAATCTGATGATGCTCACAAAATTTTCTAGTACAAATTGGGGCAAAAATTTTGTTCGTGTTTATTGAATTTTACTTCTGCTCAGGACCCTCCCAAAGAATAGGACAGGACCCTCCTGAAAAATGAGAATTTATTTTATGCTAAGGATCCTCCTGAAGAATGAGAATTTATTTTTGCACAGGACCCTCCTGAAGAATGGGAATTTATTTTGCACAGGACTCTCCTGAAGAATGGGAATTTACTTTGTGCTCAGGACCCTCTTGAAGAATGGGAATTTATTTTATGCCCAGGACCCTCCTGAAGAATAGGATGTTATTTTTCTGTTTGACCTTTTATTTTGAGTTCAGGAACATATTTTGAAAAATAAGAAAAAGAAAGTCTAGGAGCCCGCCTGAAGAACAGGGTGAAGAAATTATAAGTCCAGGAACCCACCTAAAGAACAAGGTGAAGAAATTGCAAGTCCAGGAGCCCTCCTGAAGAACAGGGTAAAGAAAAAGGAAGTCCAGAAGCCCGCCTAAAGAATAGGGTAAAGAAAATCAAGTCTAGGTGCCCGCCTGAAAAATAGGGTGAAGAAACAACAAGTTAGGTGCCGCCTAAAAAACAGGGTGAAGAAAAAGAAAGTCTAGGAGCCCTCCTGAAGAACAGGGTGAAGAAATTATAAGTTCAGGAGCCCGCCTGAAGAACAGGGTGAAAAAAAAGTAAGTCCAGGAGCCTATCTGAAGAACAAAGTGAAGAAATTATAATTCCAGAAGCCCGCCTGAAGAACAGGGTGAAGAAATTATAATTCTAGGAGCCCGCCTGAAGAACAGGGTGAAGAAATTGTAAGCCCAGGAGCCCGCCTGAAGAACAGGGTAAAGAAATTGTAAGTTCAGGAGCCCGCCTGAAGAACAAGGTGAAGAAATTATAAGTCCAGGAGCCCGCATGAAGAACAGGGTGAAGAAACTATAAGTCCAGGAGCCCGCCTAAAGAACAGGGTGAAGAAATTATAAGTCCAGGAGCCTGCCTGAAGAACAGGGTAAAGAAAAAGTAAATCCAGGAGCCCGCCTGAAGAACAGGGTGAAGAAAAGAAAGTTCAAGAGCCCGCCTGAAGAATAGGGTGAAGAAAAAGAAAGTCCAGGAGCCCTCCTGAAGAATAGGGTGAAGAAGTAACAAGTCAGGAGCCCACCTGAAGAACTGGGTGAAGATGTAGCAAGTCAGGAGCCCACCTGAAGAATAGGGTGAACATTATCAGTTGCAAGTTCAGAAACCCGCCTGAAAAATAGGTTGAAGATTTCAAGTCCAAGCCGGAAGAAAATCTGAAGAATAAATCAATTGTCAAGTTCTCCTCTAATGCCAAAAGTCAACGAGGAGGAATATTTCATGTATCAAGTTCAACTCAGAATAATGACTATCTCGCCATTTGAGAAGTCATGAAGATTCAAGTCAAGATTTCAAAAAAAAAAAGCAGCATAGATAGGATCTCTCACTTGTATCTTCATTCTATTTTTTATTATTCATTTCAATGTAAAAGTAGAATGTCGTAAACCAGAAAATCGATGTAACCTGACTCGATCTCTAACCCACTGCCACATCATTTTACCCCATTTGAACTACATGTGACCTGATTCTCTTAAAACTCGGGATATGTAGGCGATCCAAAACCAGAACTCGGTCGGACAACATTTTCTATCCTACCATTTTAAATAATCGGAGGGTCAAAACTTATCTTGTTGTCTACTTCTCTGTATGAAAACTCTTCGAGATTTCACACAAAGAGGGAAAAAATGTAGACACGTAATTTTTGACCCTTCCCGAATTTTAACCTATATCTTTCGGCATTAAATATTTTTATTTTTTTCCAATATTTATCTTAGATTTTATTATATTTCTAATAAATTTTGGTTGAAAATAAATAAAAAATAATAATAAACAAAGTTACATTTTTGAAATATTTTTTTATTTTTTTAAAATAATACGAAAAACTTTTCAAAAAATATTTTTTTTTAATTTAGATTTTTATAAATAAGCTAGTAATTTTATTTTCTCTCAATTATATTTTGTTTTAAAGTTATTTATATTTTTATTATATTTTTCTTAAGTATAAAAAATTAATTAGTTAATATTCTTTTATTATTATTATTATTATTTATTTTATATATAATTTATTTATTTATTAAGATAAAAGGGAGATGATAATTAATATTTTGAGTTTGAATTTTATGGGTGCGTGTAGGAATATATTCTTGGAAGATTGCAATTTTCAAGTGTTATCTTTTATTGTTCTTAAAAGAAAAATATATATATTTAAAAAAAAAAAAAGAAAAAAAGTGAATATTATCTACACGCAAAATTCATCATTTGATAAATATAAAGAATAGAAATATGTTATCTATAAATTTTGTAACTGTCCAACACCATTTTTACATTCTCACATAATTCCTATTAAATATTGTTTTGACAGTTGAAAATATGGCATTTACATTATTCCTGTAAAAAAAAATGATTTTTGAAATATGGGAACATTTCATTTATATTGTTTCAATTGGAAATTAGATTCCTAAACGTGTCTATTAAATTTATTTTTAAGTGAAAAAAACATATTTAAACAATTTATTATTTTTATTTTATTTTATTTTTTGTCCATGAAAAAGGAGTAGTGGGGAAGATACATAGTTTAAATTAGTGTAAACATAAAACATCTGTTAATTTCCCACTAAAAGAAATCATGACGTGCTTAAAGATTTACTTTTGAAAAAAAAGATTTATGTAACTTGTTGTCGACACAAAATGAGAAAGAAAAAGGGTAAAAAAAAAAATTACCAACAGCAGTGGTGGCGCAGCGGAAAGGGGCTTCCCCAACCTACCCAGAGGTCGAGGGTTCGATCCTGGGTATAAAAACTCTATTGGAAGCTCTCCCCCCAAAATGGGGCCCGACGCGGGGAGAATCCGAATATAGTCGGACTCCTAAAAAGCGGGTACCGGACACCGAGTGGTTTAAATCAAAAAGGAAAAAGGGTAAAAATGAATAAAAAAATTATCTCAATTTTTTAAAAGACAAATAAATATCTGTAACGTTAGGTTAATTTTAGATGCGTTTTAAAATATTCATCTCAGTTAAGAATGCGGCATACGCATCTTTCTGAGATATTTTTAAAATTCAAGGATGCAATGATGCACCTTGACAAATAGTTTTTTAAAATTAACTTTTTATTGAGTTATTTAATTTCAAAGGTGTAGACAAACATTTTTCGGTATAGTAAAAAATGAGCAAACAAGGCCCCAACATAATTATCGAAATAGTTTAAGTCAAGATAAGTCAATAAAAGCGACCGTGCTAGAACCACGGGACTCAAAGGGTGCCTCACACCTTCCCTTCGGCCAACGAATTCCTTATCCGGTCTTCTGTTTTCGCAAACCAAAATAGAGAGTCATTTTCTTTTGACTAGGGATTCAAAAAGGTGACTTGGAACACATAACTCAATTTCAAGTGGTGACTCTGTAAATAAATTAATCCCTATTCAAAACTGTCACTTTAATTGAAAAAATCCTTTGACTCGAACCCTTCGGGCGAAAAAGAAGTGTGACAAATATAATCATGAATGCAAAAAAATAACTGAAATGTCATAAGGTTTTAATAATGAAATAACTATTGAGTTATGAATCTAATAAAAATACTGAAATTTGAATAGTCTGAATAGCTAACTGTAGTGTTTGAAAAACCTCTAAACTGGATACTGTGAGTTGATGGGACAGGCCCCACTAACTCTACTAACTACTGAGATAAAGACATGAAGTAATATAATCTGTCCTCGGATGATGAGGAATCGCCACTGCTATTGTACTGCTGATAAATCTGAGAATCTAGGTGCGATTCGGGAACTGAGCGCCAGCACCTATGATATGAGACATCATAGCGCAAAAGAAAAGGTATGTGATCAGTACTTTGAATGTACTAGTATGCTAAATGAGGTAGGCTAATATGCATGGTCTCATGAATAGGAATGATGATAATTAACTGGACATACATGTAAAGCATGGAGTACTAAATAAAGTGCATGGAATCTGTAGATACTGAAAATGCAGGAAAATTTATAAATATTGTGGATGCATGACCAAGCATATAACATGAACTGAGAAAAATCTATAAACTGATATACTGAGATAACTTAAATATGTATGCTTTGGTTAAACAACACTAAGACGGAATAACTGAGCTGGGACTATAACTGAGACTATATCTGAGATTGTGGGAGCTATCATCTAATCGATATTCCCTAACTTGAGCTAATCGGGGTTCAACCTGTAACCCCAGTTGGAAGGGTGTTAATACCATGCCACGGGTACAAACAATGATTGTTTGGATTCACTAAACTGATATAATGTCCAAAGGACTAAAGGTGTCAAGCCTGAATTGACCGGTGACCCCTGCGAGATAGTCAAGCCGAATCTGAAGGGTGTCTACTGATATCCTACGCTGGCTACGTAGTTCTAGAGTATAGGGACTACTACTAACGACTCTACCTATCTGACGGGAAAGCGGTCATACCTACACTCGCTCGGTGCTAAATCCTACTACCAACTGAAAGACACTGAGATACTAGACTGTTCTGAGTCCAATGACTGATATCTGACTATTTTGATAATGCTCATAATATAATCTGAAAACTATTCTGTAATGTACTAAAACTAGACTAAATAAACAATAATGGTTTTTGGGTATTCAATACCCCCAGGACTCAAAACAATAACACTGAAAAGACACTAAAGCTTGAAGGCCAAAACACGAAGGCTCTTATTATGTGAATCACTTTTGTAGGCATTTTATCAAACACTTGTACTTCATAGTTTAGTCAATTCATGGGAATAGTATAAAACTTAAAGTAATAGCATAACCTCAACATTTATAACACTAAATGATGATCTAATTCGAATAATGACAATATCAAAACATGAGGGATTTGATAAAAACAATAATTCCATTAAAGTATGGTATAAAATCAATATTCATGGAAGTTCATGGAGTTTCATAATTTTAAATCACAATTTAATATCATAAATCTTGAAAAGATTTGTAATTAAAATGGATACTTGGACTCCATGGATGAAAGGAATCCATGGATGAACATCTAACATACCTGGGATGATGAATTTGGAAGGATTGATGGAGAGTTTTTGAGATTTGACCTTGATTCTTGAGAGCTAGGGTTTCTTGTTCTTGAAAGAGAGAATTTTTCATTTGAGAGAAAGTGAATAATGATGAGTATTTAGGTCAATTAGGGGTTAAATTTTGTGTTTAAGGGGGAGTTTAGGAATTAGAAAAAAGACACAAACACCCCTAAGCGAATTTAAAAACACAAGCTGGAAACTAAAATCCAGATTTTTGGCCTTGGCGCGACGCACCACTATTGTGCCAAGCCACTGAAAAAGAGACAACTGGGACCTGAACAAATACCGCGATGCGCCACCATCGCGGTAAGCTTGTGGATACCGTTTTGGCCATCTCCGTTGTTTTGCGAAAATTTTGACTTTTAGAAGAGAGTCGCCACTTAATTTTAAAAAGGAATTAAGAAACCTTTATAAAGTCACTTTAAATGATCCAAAACTGACAAATCGTTCAAGTTTTGAAGATTCTGAGTAAGCGGTTCCTATTAACATTTTAGGAAGGTGTTAGGCACCTAAAACGTCCGCTAACTTGCGGTTATTCGGACTGTTTGAAAACATCTTTTGATTAACTTCTAAAAAAATTAATTTGTTGAAAAGTGATCGATTTTTAGCAAATACTTATGTAAAATGAATTTAGGCAACTTAGTAGGGATTTTAATTAAGTCTAAACAAAACGACTAAGAAAATAAACACATTAAAAGTGAAAAGGGAGGAGAAAGTAAAAGACATAGGCCATTGAACCCAAATCAACTTGTCCTAAACTAATTTAGGCTTTCAACCCATTTCACCTGTCCTATTCTAGTTTTTGAGCCTTTGGATCAAGTCTTGCTCCACTTGTATTACATTTACAACTTTGGCTTCGAGGCCCAAATAAATAAATAAATAGACAAATAAATAAAGGAACAAGTAAACACAACAAACGCAAAACTTGACGATCTTCCAACAATGGGTTTCGCCCCATCCTCTTCTTTTGTCTTCTTATATCCATACGGCGTATGATCAACTCGGGATTCAATTTTTCAGGCTGACTCGAGGCGATGATGGGCCTCAATGGCCCATGAAACAAATGCAAGAAGAAATTGAGTCCGTTTTGGACTCAAAATCGCCGATATATGTAAAGAAAATGATAAGGATTAGAACCTAATGATATATAAAGAATAAAATAGATATGCAATCAATAAATTCCAAGGTATGACCAATGTCACGTACATAAAGTGAGGATTATCAAATAATAGACAACACTAGTTACATGGCTAATAATCATATATAATCAAACCAATTCAATAATTTACCTCTAACCAATGCTATCCACTGAGTCAGCTACCAATTTTGTACGTCATATTAAAAGTTACTCAAAATATGCAACTCTACGCATTCGGGCTTATTAAAATGATTAAAGAGGATAATGAATAAACCCTTGTACAGACGCAAGCAAACAAAGAGAATAACGACATTCGAAACCCAAAAGGACACACACGCACATATAACTTTCTTTTATATTTTTGAATAACCCATGAATCTAGTTTTTAAGCACGAACTCAAAGAAACATAAGGGATAGATGTAATTCACTTATAAAGATAGCAATCCCAGATATTCCGAAGCTTCAGAAATACAGATTGGGTGACACATAAGTGACAAAACATAGCAGTCCAAGATTCCATTTTTTAGTTGATATCCCGCATAAAAGTGTTAAGGCACCATTTTAATATCCCCTTTTTATAATGCATATTTGGAAATTGAAAGGCATAAGTCGCACAGGTTTGTGTTTTTTAAAGCCAACATATTAAGCTTAATTCTATTAACTACTTACGTCTCGAGTAGAACCCATAAAGGAAAACATCGACCTCATAAAAGAAAAATAAAATCATATTCCAGCTTATACACATAATAACGTGATATTCACATCCAAGATCAAAACACCAATGACACATTAGATCAACAAATGACGAGAGAGCTAGAAGTACCACTCGATCGTGATAAAAGGCCCTATCTTTTGAATTCAAAACTATCACACAATATTTGAAAACGCATAACCAAAATAACTCAAGTCTCGTATAAATAGAACAAACCAAAATCTTTATTATTTTTTTTATTTTGGACACAGAACGAATCCCAAGCAGTGAAAGCAAAATTTTTAACATAAGTAATAAACAGGTTTTAAACTCAATAGAATCATCTTCACAAAGTCTGTAATCTAGCAGTACTAACAGTATAAAGAAAATGTAACTTAAACACAGAAAGAACCCTTTCCAAAACTACAATAGCTTACAGATAACATAAAATACTCATTGCAATAAGAACATGGTAACAATCAAACCTACGGCCTGTGAGGCCTCTACAACGAACAAACACAGCATCACTACATTTATAATCATACGACAGCCTCTACAACCAAATATCCGAACTGACTTCATTTTTCATCATTCAAACAGACTACACAGACTCCACAACAGACCTCACTTTCACCATGCAAACAAACAATCATTGCTACAAAGAAAAAGAATGAAGAAGAAATATGCCGATAAAATTAAATGAGGAAAAGGGTATTTACATCTCTCGAAGCAGCAAGATGGGACTCGAACTTTGACAGAATCCCAATTACCATCGGGAAAAATTTTCGTGACTTCTAAAGCTCCGAACAGACGTCGATTCTTCTTAAACAGCAAAATTTATACTACGAAAGCTATTTTTTCCTTTCTTCAAAAGTTTTGAACCTTTCGGATTTTTCCCCACTCCCTTGTTTGAGACTGCTTCTCTAGTTTTTGTTTCCCCTTTTAAAAGAAATTTTTTCTCCTCTCTTTTCTGACCCCCAAAGGGAAATTTTTTTCAACCTAACTTTTTAGAAATTTTTTCTCCCTGAATTTACTCCACGTTGAGATATATATAGAAAGGCCTCTAGGGGTAATTAGGGATTTCAAAAAATAGGAAATTTGAAATTTGAAATTTGAAATTCCAATCTCCCCCCCCTCCCCCCGCTTCGGTTTTCATCCCCAAATCTTGTACCAATTTTTGAATATATCTCCCCCAAATTCGGAATAGGCAACCAATAGGAATGAGGAGACAAAAAATTCTCCCACGAACCAATGAGAGTTGGTAAAATTCGTACGAATTCGTACAAATTATCCCGAGATTCACAAAATTTAAATGTTGGGTGAGCCAACTCATCAATTTTCGGAAGCTTCTTGACCTTTTTCCATAACCAACGTATGCCACCTAAGCGCGTTGAGGTTGGATTGGAATGTTGAGGCGGTTGTCGGTGTTCGCGGGTACAGGTCGGCTTGAATTCGGGTCTTCTCTGTTGTTGAGATGGGTCGTTGGTAGTGTTGATGTTGGATTCGAGTTGTGCGCGTGCCTTGTACGCTGGTGGGTATTGTCGTTTGTTCAATGTTGAAGCTGTTGTTTGTCAATTGAATGTTGTAGTTGACTGAAAGGGGAAATTTGATCTGCGCCGGGTCTTGGTGTTCTTGGAGTGGGCTGGTGTTGTTGTAGCAACTGATTGGGCCACTTTTTTATGGCTTGGGATTTAGTCAATTTAACTAAAATTTGGGCCAAATTGAATATCATTGGCCAATTATATCATAATTGTGGCCAATTTTATTTTAATTGTGGCCAACATTAATATATTGACTAAATTGAATAGCAATTCGAGACAAATTAAAATTCGATTTAATTCCGAGCTTCTTGATTTAATAAAATTAAACAAATATTTTTCCAAATAAATTATTTTTGAGAATCAAGTATAGTTAAATCAAGACCTTAATCATTTGAATTTGTTTTCCAAATAAGCTTTTATTAAAATCTGATATTCCATAGAACAAATATTTAAGTAATTAAATTATATTATCTCGTATAATTAAATACAATACTATATAATCACTACTTAAAAATGATAAAATTGCGTACAAAAAATATTTTGAAAAGTTTTTATTCAGATGAAATAATATTTCAATGTTATTAAAACCCAAAGAAACTCAGGATTAAATTTAGTCGTGGAGGGCAAAAAATAGGTGTCAACATCCGTGACGTGCCATGATCGTGAAGGCCCACTGGAAATTGACAAACGGAAAATTAGCCTGCTCTGCGACGCGCCATTATCACGGAGTCACACTGAAAATCAACAAATGTCAAATTGACCTATGACGCGATGCGCCAGGATCGCGAACCCTTATTGGATTTTGCCAAATGGGAGATTGTCCTGATCCGCAATGCGCTAAAGGTTAAAATGATGGGGTTTTACGATTGAAACTTAAAATCGCCATAACTTTTTACCCAGTTATCGAATTTGGGCGAATTTTATATCGTTGGAAAGCTAACTGAATTTTCTACGCAATGGCAGGCTCTAAACTAAAAAAATGAGTGTTTCAAAAAATTCATATAAGAATACTCATGCACTGGGATTTAGATTATGCTAGGAAAATATGGGGTGTTACAAATATCCACCAAGTATAACCCAAGAAAGATCAATCGTGCCATTAATAATTCACTTATTCTCTCATGCAGGATCATTCTTAGTTATTTTATGAGTGTAACTAAGTCATTTGATTTTGCATTGCCACTATCACGGAAATTACTATCCTCTAAAAGTGTCATATATCAGTCAACTCTGTGGGACATGTAAATATATAATTCAGCCACAAGGTCAAGTCAATAATAATTGATCTTCTCAAGATTTTTCCTAATTCATAAATCCACAGCTACAACTTATGTCCTGACAATCATTAACTCAATATTTTTCAACGACTAACACTTCATGGTCACATCAAACCACTCTTATATCACTAACACTAATTTAAGATATACAGAGTCATTCTTATTTCTACCTAACAATATTTTTATCACGGGCTTCACTTAACTCTTAATCACCTCAAGAGTGGTCCCCACACCACTAGAACATAAGCAAGGCCAAACAAAATAAATTGATTACAAGTCATTAACAGTCTCATCACCAATATCACATTCCAGACAAGTTATCGATTAAATTCTGTAGGTATCAACAACCTCTACTTGTTTTTGTCACTTTTATTTAAAACTCATTATTTTGCCAAGCATTAAGAATTCATTCTCATAAAGAACTCAAAAAAATGTCACTAGCTAGTCCTCACAAGGAACCCATAATAATTTTAATAATAGAACTGCACAAAAAATTTAAATCCAGTCTCAATGACCGAACCACACAAGGATTCCCAAATAATTGAACTACACAAGGATCCATCCACAACATCATTAACAAGAACCTCTCATTAGTGAAAACACATCACCTCAGTCTTTTATTCATGTCACTTTTTCACCATCTTTTCTTGACATCATGTTCTCATATCATCCTCTCGATTCTCATACCATCAATTTTATTAGTACAATAGAACAAAAATAAGTAAGCACCATAGAATTGCTAGTTTCACAATAACAAGAAATCAAATAATCCCATCACAATTATCAACAAAAATAACTTAATCAATTTTCATCACTTAAATTCAAACAAAAATAATTAACAACAAAGACAAAAATCTAGAAACACAAGTTTAGCCAAATATCAAACACAAGCAATCAATAAGTTCACAACTTTCACAAGTCTTTTTCTATTAACAATAACTTTTAGACCTTATTAACAGATACCATTTTAAATCTCTTAGATTTTTATTCAAAATACTAAGATACCAATTGGAATCAACTACATCCCAATTGACATCTGTTAAGATACCAATTAAAATTGTATAGACACCAATTGGATTCAGTCCAATAGTCTAAGATTAGGATGGCAAGATGGAGAAAAAGAAAGGAAAATGACTTCTATATGCCTCATAGCCTTTTGAAGATTGAGTGTGGGGCCCTACACACCAATCTATGAAACTCTACTTGACATTGCTCTTGTACTTGTGGGACCGATGAACCTAACACTTTGATACCAACTGTCACGATCAAGACTAACGGACCGTGTGGGCACCTACGCTATTCTAAGTAGCTAGGAGAACCCTTATTACCCAACTAAACATATGCAAAAGACTTTTGTTTTTAAGGAAATATAAAGTAAATTAAATACTAACAAATAAACTTTTTCAAAAACTTCTTACAAATGTCCTTCAATATCCCAAAACTTGGCCAGACATGTACAAGAGTTACCTATTACAACATAGACTGACAATGAAATAAATAATACAAGGACTCTAACATCTGCCAAGAAGAAAGTGTAGAAGTTAGTGTTGAATATCGTCATCCATCTAGTAACTGCAAACTAAACTGCATTCAGTCTACACCCCAATAAGGAATGTAGAAGAGGAGGTCAGTACAACCACACGTACTGGTAGGCATCATCGGCCGACCATGTTAGTTCATATAATCATAAAGTAGAATTAAGTTAAATAAATCATGACATCTTGAATGGAATACAATTCAACCAAGGTTGTAATAATATTATTACTTTACCTATATAAGTTAGATAATCCAACTACTTTTATAACTCCATCAATATATTCGCTACTAACATACTCTAGCCACATCAATTCACACCATCAACCACAATCCAACCTAATACATCATTATTCCTCTTTATTCACCTTATCTTTTTCATTACACATATTCATAGAAAAAAAATCCGTAATCATAGACAACCTACACTAAACTCTTGGGCTAACAACCAAATGCTCTATTATAATATTAAAGAATGATAACTAGTCATTCTGGTAAGCTACGATTAAAACATGTATAAATGAAGTAAGTCAACCAATATATAAGTAAGTACAAAGTTTCACTTTTTCAAATATATATCACATAATCAAATACCCAATGAATCAATAATAAAGTAACAACAGATCAAATAGTTCTCACAAACAAGCCACATAACCATCAAGAGTATCAACCATACAGTAAACATCCACAGACTCAACACAAATATGTACACATGCTATGGGACTTATTTTTTCCCAAATAGTCATGACCTGCAGGGAACAATCTATGTTCATATACCATATCGGCGTGGTACCCGATCCATCATATATATATTCATACTAGCGTGGTACCCGATCCAACATATACATATCCGTTCTGGCGTTGTACCCGATCCAACATATACATATCCGTACCGTCATGGTATCCAATCCAACGTATACACATCCGTACCGGCGTGGTACCCGATCCAACATATACACATCCATATCGGCGTGGTACCCGATCCAACATATACATATCCGTACCGACGTAGTACTCGATCCAACATATACACATCCATATCGGTGTGGTACCCGGTCTAATATATCCGTACCGGCGTGGTACCTGATCCAACATATGCATATCTATACCGGTATGGTACCCGATCCAACATATATATATTCGTACCGGCGTGGTACCAGATCTAATATATACATATCTGTACCGGCGTGGTACTCGATCCACCATATATATATCCATACGTGCGTGGTACCTGATCCACCATAAACAAGTAATATCAATATCAAATTTACACTACCTCATAGCATATAATACAATGTACCAAATTTACAAGTACACTTAAAGTCATAAGACAATTCCAACAAGTACATTTTCAATAATCATTTATACATGTCTCAACAATCTAAACATCATAAATTTCAAGCATGTCCGAATAACAATCAACAAGTCATTCATAGCATTACTTTAAGGAGTTGTCATTATCAAACAAGTCACTCATAGGCACAATTCAATAAATCGTCATTATCACCAATTTAGCCTCTCATGGGCATCCAATAGATAAAGTGTTTTTATCAATACCAAAATAAGAATATTATAAAATAAATCACAATTTGACACCTAAGCATGCAAGTCACTATTGAAGTATTACTTACTCATTAATTATTAAAATGTCACTACCTTTTTTCATATAATACAATCATCACACTAATTCAAGTCATTTATCCTTTAGATATTACTATGCTCATTAGTACTTAATCCTAGCATGGTTCTCCACACCATATTATTGTCCAACACATACAACTTAATTTCATTATAATTCAACTAGGTTCATCACCAGAACAACTAAGAACTATCATGTCCACATCCTTCATTTACAACAATCTCATTGCAGCACATAGAACATAGTATCACAAATATCACATAATTAATCAATAATTTAGTTTTTGAGATTAAAGTTAAATTCTCGTTTCTTTATCCACCCAACTCCATGTCCGCAGGCCTAAACGTGCTTTCTCCCATCAATTCTAAATTATGAAAATAGAAAATAACACAATCTTCTACTCATTAAGCCTATCCTACCTGGACTCCAAGCTTTTGGAAGAAACAAGTTGCAACAAAGATACTCTTTTCTTTCCTTCATGCCTTGGAATAATCAATCATCTAAAAATCAAGCAATTACAAGAGTAATTAAATAATTACTCTTCAAACAAATATCTTGGAGATACAAACCCACTAATTCTACCCTTAATTCAAGGTCTATATCATCCCCCAAGTTCAATTAATCATTAATTAGCTTTTTCAAGCTTAACCCATCTCCATTAATGAATTTTTTATGCTAAAGATCTCATCTTTACGGAATTCAAGGTTCCTAACCATCAAAATTCATAATCTAGTTTATGAAATTCATGTTAGGAATATTTAATTTATTATTTAGAATCATCTATAAGACATATTAAAAACACCCATGAGTATTCCCAAAAGAATTCCACTATTAAAGGTCTTTTTAAGGATTCTAAGAAGTTAAAGAATTAAAAGACGAAGAAAATAATGGAAAAACTTACATTAACGAAGGAATTTCACCTTAAGTTTTGGGAAATCACCTCTCTAGGGTTGGGAAATGAAATTTGGGGTTTTTAGACCTAAAATACGGCTGAAGTTGATTTAAATACCATCAGAATTTTCGCTACAGCGAAATCCCATTTCAGCCCGGATAGTGCTTAAAACAGTCATAACCTTTTACTCTGAATTCGAATTGAGGAACAGTTTATTGAGTTGGAAAGAGGACTCGGAGATCTTTGATTTGGTAGGTAGTGGGACTCATAAATCCCTATAATATAGGAGATATGGTCATTTAAAGTTAGCCCTAATAGAAACCCATATCGAAACTGTATTGAAAAGAAAGTTGTAAACTTAACTATGCGTTAGGGATATTGTACGACCTTAATTCATCCTAAAAGAATTTTAAAACTAAGGTATTGATATTATAACTCATGAAAAATTAAATACTTTGAGCTTGAGTCTATCTAGACACATTCGAAGGCTAAAATCTTCGCCAAAAAATTCGAGGTGACATAACAAATAAAATATTAGCTATTTTGGACCCAAGTTAATATTGAGGAATGAATTTTCATGAATTTATTATGGATAATTTAATAATAACGAAATGGGCCGTTACATGATTTTTAAAAAAAAAAAACATAAAAACATTAAACTAGTGTTGGCCCATTCAAATGCCCTTCCTGTTATGCTTCTCTTCTTTTGTGCCTCGTTAAATATTGACATCTTATTTAGTAAAATTATTCGCGCTTCGCGCGATTATTTAAAAATATTATTGAACCTATTTAAAAACTATATTATAATTTATTTATCATTTGAGAAGTTAAGCAAATTCTTTTAGAGTTTTACAACTATAGTGTTTAAAAGCATTTATTAAGCAAGCTGTTAAGAATTAAATTCACCTTATTTTGTGCATGTTAATTGAATATATGAATATATTTAACAAAAAGAATAACAACCAAATCTGCAATGACAAAATAAGATATATTGCTTTACCTTTATAAAAATTAATTTTTAATCACCTTTTTTCAGGTCAAATATATATATATATATATATATATATATATATATATATATATATTTCTTAAAAAAAGTTATTTAAGCTCTATTGTTGCAGTAGCATGAAAATCCGTTACTAAGAAAATTCATTTAAGTATTCAAACTTTAACCAAGTAATTTACAGATTAAAGTCGGAAAAGAAGAAATATACTGTCCATACACTTTGTTGTTTGATCTCAGTTTAGAGGGTTCGCCTCTGTTTTTGTGTTATAAGTAAAGGGAATGCCCTTCATGATATCGTTTACTTTGTCCCTTCGACAACATCCGATAAAATTGGAATGCTATGGAGAAGATCAGAATGGCCCTCCCCAAGAATAACACGCACAAATCGAAAAATGGTTCGAAGTTTTATCTTACCCAAAAAATCACTTTGAATATTTAAAAGAAAAAAATATCAGAATAGGAGGAAAGGTTAAAAATAGGATACTGTATCTACTTGCAGGTTAGCTAAAAAAAGTTAATTTTACTACTCTTTGAAGAGATGGAAACAACACATACATGTAACTGGATGATTATCTAAAATGGACACTGTTGAGTAACTTCTCTACCACAGACATTTCCTCTCGTCAAAAGAAAAAAGCTATAGCTTTAATACATTGCATTTATGTTCACAGTAAGATACTACAAATGAAAACTCTAAACAAATTTCGGGAATTGATTATGAAAGTTTTATGTAGAGTTGCAAAAGAAGTTAATCAAACTTGATCACAATGGAGAGAATATTGTTTCCAACATAATTTAATTCATCGAAAATAAATTTCAACCAAAAATAAAAATATGAAGAAACAACAGTTTTATTGATAAACGATGGGGGTACAAATCTGTTCCTCCCTTGATTCTTCTCTCTTGATTTTCTCCATGATTCGAGGGCCATTAGTGGCGTATTTCACGAACGTAGGAACATTTGAATTTGATCTCCATGAAAGGAGGGTTTGTCTTCTTGATGTCTTTGATTATCAAAAAGAGAGAGTTTTGATCTTTATGAATAACCCATAAATTTATTGGGACTTTTCAGATTTTTGATCTATTTGTGAATATCTCGTGAATTTGTGGGACACTGGCGATGCATCTTTAAAGGGATATTTGCCTCCTTTATATAGGCATAATTTAGGATTTAAGTTGAGTAGCTATCAAGCTAAATTTAGGATAAATTAGCCCTCAAGAACTCTAAGCAAAATTGAACTCCTTTTGTAGAGCACAAAATTTCAATGTTTACAAATGACCCCTGCTTCAAGGCTTGTCGGAGTGTAGACTTGATGAAACTCAAATACGAGTCTTGAAGTACTGCTTCCATCTTTACGATCTGGCGGCTACAGATTTGCATATTTGATTTATGAGAGAAGAGATGAAGGGCAGATTTGGTCCCACTATGCGTGCTAATTTGTTTCCAATATAATTTAATTCATGAAAAATAAACTTCAACCACAAATAAAAATATGAAGAAACAACTGTTTATTGATAAACGATGGGGGTACAAATCTGTTCCTCCCTTGATTCTTCTCTCTTGATTTTCTCCGTAATTCGAGGACCGTCAGTAGCATATTTCTCAAATGTATGAAGATTTGGATATGAATATCTCCGTAATTCAAGGGCCGTTAGTGGCGTATTTCTCGAACGTAGGAACATTTGAATTTGATCTCCAAGAAAGGAGGGTTTGTCT